>NW_007744918.1:13770-15679 GCF_000696425.1 Galeopterus variegatus
TTCACCAGCATTATCCCTTACAAGCAAGCAAGCTGAGTGTATGAGAATACAGGATTCGTTTTGCTTGGTTTTGAATCTTGGCTTTTCCACTTACTCCCTGTGCCATCTTGGACAAGTCACCTTACCTTTCTAAATCTCAGGTTTCTCATTTTAAAAATAAGCATAATAGTTGCTACTTCCTGTGGTTGTTTTGAGAGTTAAATGAATTCATTTATATTAGTTTTCTATTGCTACAAAACGAATTGCCAAAAATTTAGCATGTGCAAACAACACCCAGTTATTACCTCACAGTTTTTGGAGGTCAGCAGTATGGCATGGTGTGACTCAGTCCTATGCTCTGGGTATCACAAGGCTGATATCAAGGGATAGATCAGACAGAGTTCTTGACTAGACGCCCTGGAGAAAATCTACTTCCAAGCTCATTCTTGCTGCTGACAGAATTCAGCTTCTTGTAGTGATAGTACTGAGGTCCCTTTTTCTTTCTGACTATCAGCTGGGGGTGGGGGGCATTCTTAGCTCCTAGAGGCCATCTGTGTTCCTTGGTGCATTCCTTGGTGACTGCTCCATCTTTCAGACAGTGACAGCATATCAAATATTCTTATACTTCAAATCTTTGACTTCCCTCAGTGACTGATCAGAGAAAAATTTCTGCTTTTAAAGCATTCATATGACTTGGTCAGTGCCACCAAAAAAAATCTCCCTATTTTAAAGTCAACTGTGCCATATAGTATAAGCTAATCATAGGAGTAAAATCCATCAAATTCACAGTCCATGAGGTTATATAGGATGTGTACACCAGGGGGTGGGGAATCTTGGGGGCCATCTTACAATCCTACCTTCCATGTCATGCTTGTAAGGCACTTAGAAGATTCACCATACAAATAAGCTCTTAATAAATGTTCGATATTGCTATTTTATCCCCAAGAAATCATATATAGCATTCCTCAATAGGTAGAATCATAAATATATTTAAAAAATCAGAACCCATAAGTGTACTTTTATTATTTTGTTAGGAAAAAAACTGAATGAAGACTAAAACACTCAATTAATGTTCAGCAAAGCATAAATATTGTCTAAAAGGCTACTTTATATAATAGAATAGAGAGCTGATTGAATACTCTCAACTGTGTGAATCTTCTGCCTTCTTCTGGTGCTTTGGAGAATGACACAAGAAAAGCTTTTCTTTCCTAAGAGCAAAAATTCTAAAAACAGGCTGATTTTCTATATGAATATCACAGAATCTCTGTTGGTCTTAATTTTTGAGTATTCAGTTTAGAATTTTCAGCATTACTAATACACTTATCTTAGTCAATGTTTTTAAGTAAGTAACAAGAGAATATTTGTTATGCATATGCCATTGCCTCTGATGTCCTGCAACTACAGGGGCCCCCTAATTACAGAATATATTTACAGCAGATGCTATGGTGCTCATTTTAAGGCACGTAGGTTAGTTAACCAAATAGGCATGGAATAGTTCTGTGAACATGGTGGCACCATCAGTTTGCAAGATCGTAGTGAGTCTCCAGAGAAGTTTCAGAAAGTTAAATATTTTCCAGAGAGCTTCAGAAATTTCCTATGATGAAATAAGATTTCACTCTTTCTACTCACAACTGTTTCTGGAATGATGCTTTCTCGGAGACTTTGTTGGATTCAGGTAGGTAGCTATTTGCATAATTGTCTCAGTGTCAGCCCCTNCTTAAATTAGGGAGCTTATCTACTATTATCCAGTTGGGGCCAGTGTAATCAGGTGGACCCTTGCATGTGGAAGAGGGAGGCAGAAGAGGAAGAAAGAAAGAGATTAAATTAATGAAGGGCAAAAAGTTTGAAGCATGAGAAGAACTTGAGCCAGCACTACTGGATTTGAAGAAAGAGGGTGAAAAGTCAGGGCAGGCAGGCAGTTTACAGAAGC
>NW_007744919.1:0-396 GCF_000696425.1 Galeopterus variegatus
AAAAAAAAAACCCCAAAACAAAAAAACGTTTTGCTTATTTATCTTTTGTATCGCTTTTTGTGTCTCTATTTTATTTACTTCTGCTCTGATCTTATTTCTTTTTATCTACTCATTTTGGGACTGGATTGTTATTGTTTTTCTAGTTCTTTGAAGTGTAGTGTTGGTTTGTTTATTTTAAATCTTTCTGTCCTTTTGATGTAAGCATTTACTACAATCAACTTTCCTTTCAGTACTGTTTTTGCTATATCCCACAGGTTTTGGTATGTTGTGTCTTTATTTTCATTAGTTTCAATAAATTTTTTGATTTCCTGTTTAATTTCTTCTTGGATGCATAGGTCATTCAGGAGCATGTTGTTTAATTTCCATGAGTTTGTATAGTTTCCAGAGTTTTCCTTC
>NW_007744919.1:2012-2655 GCF_000696425.1 Galeopterus variegatus
AAAAAAATTCAGTTTAAGAAAATTTATTCCATTAGATTTACATAGTTCAGTAGATACGATTCCATAGAAGAAACAAGGAAATTTATTAAGGAAATACCCCACAGAAAAGCAAGTGATCCAGATGGCTTCACAGAGAAACTCTAATAAACCTTCTAAATTCTTTTAGTCCCAATACTCAAAAAAAAAAAAAAAAATTCTTCCAGAGCATTGAAAATGAAGGAAACATCTTAAGTCTCACTATGAAGACAGGATAAGATTGATAGCTAAATCTGATGAAGACAGAAAGAAAAAGAAAAACACAGACCAGTTCACTTATAAAATTGATATACATCTTCTAGGTAGAATATTAGTAAATGAAAAATATATACCACACAAAAAATGATATAATATGATCAAGTAGAATTTATTCCAGTTTTAATATTAGGAAATCATTAATAATAAATACCAAATTAAGATATCTAAGGAGAAATGTCACTTGATTATTTCCATAAATGCCAAAGGAACTTTTGACAAATGTCAACACCAATTTCTAACAAAATATTCTAGGAGATAATTACTGATAGATGCTTTCTTAACATGATTCCATAAATATACAGGTAAACATATATAAATTTTTTTTTCCTTTTTGTCTTTTTTACTGACC
>NW_007744919.1:8123-8593 GCF_000696425.1 Galeopterus variegatus
CAAGGAGGCCCACTCTCACCACTCCTATTCAACATAGTATTCAAAGTACTACCAGAGTAATCAGGCAAGAGAAAGAACTTAAGAGCATCCAGATGGGAAAAGATGAAGTCAATCTACCCCTGTTTGCAGAGGACATGATCCTGTATAAAGAAAAACCTAAAGACTCTACCAAAAGCTCCTAGAGCTGGTTAATAATTTCAGTAATATTGCAGGTTATAAAACCAATATCTAGAAATCTGTAGTCTTTATATTCTCCAATGACCAACGATCAGAAAGAGAAATCAAGAAAGTAAGCCCATTTACAGTAGTCAACAACAACAAAATACCTAGGAATCAATTTAACCAAGGAGGTGAAATATCTCTACAGTGAGAACTACAAATCAATACTGAAAGAAATTAAAGAGGACGCAAAAAATGCAAAGACACTCCATGCTCCTGGATTGGAAGAGACAACATCATGAAAATGTTGA
>NW_007744919.1:10448-10699 GCF_000696425.1 Galeopterus variegatus
AATGAATAAATAAATAAATAAATAAAGCTGGAGGCATAACACTACCTGACTTCAAACTATATTATAACCTATATCAACCAAAACAGCATGGTACTGGCATAAAAATAGACACAAAGACCAATGGAACAGAATAGAGAACCTAGAAATTAACTCCCAGACTTACAGCTAAGTGATCTTTGACAAAGGCACTAAGAACATACACTGGGGAAAAGACAGCCTCTTCTATAAGTGGTGCTGGGAAAATTGGACAT
>NW_007744919.1:12892-13196 GCF_000696425.1 Galeopterus variegatus
TCACTTGCCTGTTCTCACACACACACCCCACACCTCTGTCTGAATCATTTTACCTTTTGACCTTTTATTTTGGCAAATGTCAGGCTAACAAATACATTGCAACCATTGTATGAAAAACCTCTGTCCATATTTGTCCGTCCCTCACAAGCTGTGGGGTACGCTGGGCCTGTTTACACCCAGTGCCTCTGCCTGTTCTGCATAGACCAAGCACACTCCTGTGGGCAGTGACTGTCCTTGGGCAGTGGGACAAAGAGATTATGGGCTTGCACAGGGCAGCTGGAGGCCTTGGCAGTGTCTACTACAG
>NW_007744919.1:15249-15673 GCF_000696425.1 Galeopterus variegatus
GGCAAGACTGTGGATGGGGCTGCTGCCGATCCCAGGTGAACATAGATCACCCTTGAGGGTCCTTCCTATGCTCAGTGCATGGGTGCACACCAGATGATATGTTTCAGTAGAGGCACCCCTTCCACTGCAGCAGCTGCGATGAGGACCTCTAATTTAATTTTCAGTGTCCACCACCTTCATTTTGATTTTTCAGGCACCACGTAGATTAGTTAGAGGGTGGTACTCTGGACACCATGTCCCTCATCCTGCAGTCCTATGCAGGTGGCAATGGTCTCCCACATAGCTTCTCAGCTGTGCTGCACTTTGTTTCATCTCTTCAATGGGGAGTGAGCTCTTTGAGGCACAAAGGGACCTGCTTCAGGCGAGGTCTTTGCAGGTTCTCCAGGCAACCAGGTGTGGATATAGCACAAATGAACAATGGACA
>NW_007744920.1:0-450 GCF_000696425.1 Galeopterus variegatus
TATTATACAGAATGGTTTCCTTTGCCTAAAAAAGCCCCTGTGTTTCACCTCTTCTTCCTCCGCTCCTCTGCTGAAGCCCCGGCAAACACTGATCTTTTTACCGCCCCTGTAATTTACCTTTTACATAATGTCACATATTTGGAATTACACAATATGTACCCTTTCAAACTGTCTTCTTTTACTTAGCAATATGCATTTAAGTTTCCTCCATGTATTTTGATAGCTAGATAGCTCATTTCTTTTTATCTCTGTGTAATATTTTTTTGTTCAGATATGGGACAGTTTGTTTATTCATTCATCAATTGAAGAGCATCTTGCTTCCAATTTTTGGCAGTTATGAACAAAATTGTGAATTTCAAACCTATAAACATTCATGTGCAGGATTTTATAACAACATAAATTTTCAGCTCATCTGGGTAAATATTAAAGAGCATGATTGCTGGATCATAT
>NW_007744920.1:2575-2834 GCF_000696425.1 Galeopterus variegatus
TTTTTGTTTTTTGGTATATGTACATCTAGTTGTTCCAGTACCATTATTGAAAAAAACTACCCTTTATTCATACACTTTATTTATATACCCTTTGATTCACTGACTATATTTGTTTCACTGATCAATGTATCTATTCTTCCACCAATACACACTATCTTGATTAATGTGGCTTTGTAACAAGTCTTGAAATTGGGGAGCGTCTGTCCTCCAACTTTGCTCTTCAATACTGTAATGGCTATTCTGGACCTTTTGCCTTTCC
>NW_007744920.1:4215-4771 GCF_000696425.1 Galeopterus variegatus
ATAGTAAAACTGTACTTAACACTTTCTCTTTTGGAAGTTACTAATGATTGACTTAATATTTCAATATATACAGGCCTATTCATATTATACATATCTACTTGTGTAAGTTTTAGTTGTTCATGTCTATCAGGGAATTTGTCCATTTTCCCTTAGTTATCAAATTTATGGGCAAAGAGGTTTCAAAATATTCCTTTACTATCTTTTTAATATTGAAGGGATCAGTGGTTAAATAAAAAAAAAATGTATGATACCTGCTAAAGTACAGTAAAGAAGATTTTATTTAGGACTGTCATAATACGTATAAAGATGGCTGCAATGGGCTCTTCTTGCAAGGGAGAAGAAGAAGGATTGGGCTTATCTCCAAATACAGCATGTACAAGTGGGAAATTATAGCCAAGGATCAGGGTGGGGAATCATTGGATGGAAAATAACTAACAGGAAACATCAAGGGTAAGGGAGATTCTGACTTAACCTACCTAAGAGGATTCTTGCTCAAGATAAGCCAGGGTGATCAGATATCACCTGGGGGGGCGGGTTGGAAGGTGAGAAACCAAAT
>NW_007744920.1:6685-7991 GCF_000696425.1 Galeopterus variegatus
TTGTTTCTCTTTGTGGTTCTATCAGTTTTTGCTTCCTGTAGTTTGGCCCTTGGTTGTTAGTGGCATATACGTTAAGGATTGTTATATTTTCTTAGAGAGCTGTTCTCTTTGTCAGTATATAATGCTTCCTGTTTTCCTTTATAATTTTCCTTTTGTTTAATTTTTTTAACTATTTCCATCTATGTCTTCTTGCTCGTACGGTTTCTGAGGGTAAGTTGATATAATTCTTATCCTTGTTTCTCTGTAGATATGGTATCCACCTTTCCCATTACCTTCATCCTTCTCCCCCACCCCAGTTTTTTGGGGGCTCAGAAAATGATACCCCAAATTATGGTGCTTTGGNTACTGGGTTTCCCCACTCACTGTGTTCCCATTACATCATTCCCTTTTTGTCCAGTCACACTGCTACATGGCTGCCCATTCTTATTAAACCTAAACACAAAAATAAAGTTTTCCCTGAGTCTTTGGGTCTTCACTTCTAAAGGCTCCCTTGTCATGTAAAACTGATTAAATAAATCTGTTTTGCTTTACTTTTGTTAATCTGTCTTTTGCTATAGGAGAGTCCACTATCACCCTTATGATGGGGGAGAAAAAGTATCACACCTTTGCAGTCCCTTCAGTATTTTTGAAGATTGCCTTGCTGTATTTTGNGTTATTTGCACAGACAGTAAAATCAAATTCCATCTAAGAAACAAAAATAATATTGTGGTGGTGCTATTTAAATCATGTAGAAGCAGCCTCATGATCTGAATGATAACAAATATTTTAAGATTCTAAATTGTTTTTTTGGAAAGCCTACTATTCACCAGACAGGTGAGGGAGGGATCCTTCGCACAAGTAGTTGAGGGAAGCTGGTTGTCTGGCCATTTGAAGCCATCCTGATTTTCCCAAATGTAAGGGCAGCACTTCATTATATTTTTAATAAAATTTTAACTACATTTTAATAAAATTTTAACTTAATTTTGAATTTTAATTTCAGACCTCATACCATGACTTTGAATAAGTTTAAAGTATTATAGTATTTCATATGACTTCATTCTCATTTTGATAAGCANATTCCAGTGTTTCTAGGGTAAGATGAGCCATGCAGCAGGCATCTGACACTGGCAGGCTATCAGTCCACTATAACACACAATACACAAACACATACATTTCACTGAATGTAAAGTGCACAATCATCAACCCAATCGGAGCAAGAATATTTACTTGTAAAGATTGAATGGCAGAGATTTCCATCCAACTCTGTGATTGGAGCACGAGGCTCTCTAAATTAGCAATGCCATGGGCTGTGGGTTCAGTGAGGGGC
>NW_007744920.1:9924-10810 GCF_000696425.1 Galeopterus variegatus
TGTGAAAGAAAACCAAAGTTAAATTTCCTTAAACAATAAAATTTATTATTGGTTATGTAGTTGAAGTACCCTGGGTTTCATGCAGTTGGTGATGGGATACTTTCAGATCCATTGTCCTCTGTGGGCTGTCTTATTCCTTAGTCTTGCTCATGGGGACAGAAAACATTTTTACTAGCTTTCTTGCACATCTCCAGAAGGAAATGGAGGATTTTCTTTCTGAACCATACGACCTTTGACCTAATCATTATTCTTACTGAGCAAATTTAGCCTGTGAGGACACTGCTGAAGCAATCGTGTTGGGCAGAAGAATTTCAGGTGTTCATTGATGTAAATTGGAGGACACTTTTGACAAAATCACTCTGGCCCCAGGAGTGGCATTGTCTTAATGGGCTCTGACCACCAAGGAGCCGGTGGTAGGGTCAAAAATTGATTAGATGAAATGGAACTTAAAGATAACCACAATATCTACAATAATGGTGATGAAACTTTACAAGCGGTAGCCAAACTTTCTACAGGAAACATAAATACAGTTGTCCTGTGGTATCCTTGGGGGATTTGTTCCAAAACTCCTGTGGAAACCAAAATCCATGGATACTCAAATCCCTTATATAAAGTATCACAGAATTTGCATATAACTATGCACATCCTCCTATATACTTTAAATCATCTCTACATTATTTATAATACCTAACATAATGTAAATGCTATGTAAAGGGTTCTTGTACTGTATTTTTAAATTTGTATTATTTTTATTGTCGTATTCTTTTCTCAACTTTCTACTTAATATTTTATTGAAACATAATTGATTATACATATTTGTGGGGAACAGAGTTGACTAACAATACTTGTGTACAATATGTGATGATTAAATCAGGATAATTAGCAT
>NW_007744920.1:13807-14020 GCF_000696425.1 Galeopterus variegatus
AAAAAATTATTTTTATTTTATTTAACAAAATAATATAATTGATTGCATTCTTATTTAATATGCTTCAGAAGAACTATGAGTACACTGCATTGAAACATAACAGAAGATCTTGCTTACATTTTGAATATATATTCTAGTTTAGCTCTCTATTAGGGGAGATTTAGTATTCCACTCATTCCATGCTTTTGGATAAAGCAGTATAGTTTTATTCTT
>NW_007744920.1:15233-21411 GCF_000696425.1 Galeopterus variegatus
ATTATCATATGTGTGAAGGTGTGATACTATAATGATATAAGCAAATAAACAGAATTCTGTTATATAGATCATAGTTTAGGGAATCTGATTTAAGCTCTTTGAAAATGTTATGCATTTTTTAAGTTTTAATTATTTCTTGTTAATAGACTTAGATCTACCTAGTCACTAAAACAAAAAGCTATATACATAATGTCCTTTCTACAAACTAATAAATAAAATGCACTTGAATGTTTTAGTACTGATAATTTTAGAGTAATATTAGAAATATTAATTTTGTCATATTATGGAATTTTATAAGAACGTGGCAAGTAGTGGGTGCTCATTATTTATGTGCTAAACAAAATAATTTTAAAGTACCTTTTCATTATAAGGATTTCCACTAAACTGTTCATTATCTCCAGCTGGTAAGAAATTGTAGTGGTGGTGAAATGATGCACTTATATTTAAAAAGCCAGAATGATTAAAAATACAAAATTAATTAAACATTATTATTCTCACACTTACTTATTTAGTGTAGTATAACAGCCTATAAACCAATATTTATAGTGTCCACTCTTCTGTGTAACTCCAATATGAAATAAAATGTGTTAGGTGATGCCTCTAGCAAAAGTGATACTTCTACAATATAGCCAGTAGACTAATGTACACCAGGTTAAAGCCACTGGGGTTTGGGATTTCCAGACATGGCCTATTAGAATCTCTTGCATGAATCAGGACAATGAGATGGCAAGGACACCGAACTGGAATCGGGATTTGATGTTTAGGCTTCTCCCATTATTAACTTTGGGCAATAATTTGTGTAGAAACTTGCCCAATGTCATGTAGCATTTAGTGAGTGAGGGGTCTGCCCTTGCTTTTAACACTCTTGTGTCTTTCTTCTCAATTATTGGTGCAGGTCAGAATTTCAAATTTTCATTAAATAAAAACAAACAAAAAAACTATCTTTGATCATAACCCGCGATCACCCTGTAAATACGTGGTTCAGTTGAGAAGTGGGGTGGAAAAGCCGTATTGAGGACAGAGTGATACGGTGCAGAAAGGAAGATGCTTTTCAATCACCTACAGAGATAGTTTCAGATTTGGCACATTGATGTCCCTAAGATGTAAACCTAAAAAACTACTTCATTGAGCTCTGCGCGTCTGGAGAACAGAGGCTGTGCTTTATCAGCACAGTCTAGTGACAGTCAAGCCTGACACTTGGTAGGTCTTCAATGCCAGATACTATAGTTACAGCTGTATGGAAGCATAAAGGACATAGCTAGTGACATGGATGACAAAGGACCATGTGCATACTATGTTTATAAAGTTCGTGGAAAGATTAATATGACCTTTGAATTCTATTTTCCCACAAACTTCTCAAAGTATCTTCATATATCATGCATCTTAAACTTGTGACTTTCCAAATTTTTGGACAATTGCCCACAGTAGAAAATATATTTTACACTTTGATCCAATACACACATGGTCACAACTGAGGCAAATTTCCTTGAAACCCTTGTTACATGTGATATTCTCTGATTTGTTTTTTCTGTCCTATTTCTTTTCTAAAATCCAGTAAAAACTTTAGTTTTAAAAAACGATAACAAAAACCAAAATGATCTTAAAAAGTTATGAAGTCACATAATTATTTGTTCCAGATACAAAAAGGCAAATAACTTCAACAAATAACATCATTTACAAATTTATCCAAAGTGAAATGGACAGCTGATGCCATATATTTATTCAAAATTCTACTCCGCAGCAAATTTAAGGAAAAACTTTGAGAGGTATAGCACTACATATTCATGAATTTTGCCTTAGTCATAATAATGCTAATATAACAGAAAACAGCATATATTAATTTGGAGAATTAACACTATAAGTATAAAAAATATCTGATAAGTGGCTGCAAGTTTGTTTTTATAAATTAAATATTTTCAAAAATATCCCCCAACTAGCAAAATAATGAGTGAAGTTTTAAAAATTCTACCTTATCTAAAGAAATTATGAACATTGAATTTTCACACACATATAATCATATGTAAACTGTATATTAAAAACACGTTATGCATAAGTATATATAAAACATACATAACATGTATGGTTTTACATGTGTATATGTATAAATACCTTCTAAAAATTTTTTGCACAAAGTTATAACATTTTGAAATATTACATGCCATAAATGCAGGTATATCAGTCATCTTTTACTAGAATATGCTGTCATGAATAACAATTTCAAAATCTTAGTGGCTTACAATGAGAAATATTCATCTCTAGTTCAAGTTACATGTTTTGACAAGTCAGCTTTGACTCTGCTTTGTGTGGCTTCTTTCTTCTAGACCATATCTGGGATATACTGATATGGGAAGAGGGAAATTAGTGATGGCAGAAATTCTTATTATTAAGAATAATGATTTTTAATGCTTCTTTTCAGAAATGCCTTCCATCAATTTCACTCATGTTGCATTGGCCAAAGAAGTCACAGGACTAATGCAAACTCCTCCCCACCCCCCAAATGCCAGGCTCCTCATAAACTAACAGTTTACTGGTGACAGTAACATCAATGAATAGAATATAATTATTCTTTCACAGGTAGGGACAAAAAAAGTCAGTAAGAGGGGATGTGAAGTCCTTTTACAAGAAGGGACAGTAAACATTTATATTAATAATACAATCCACTTTGGGCTGAGCCCGTGGTGCACTCGAGAGAGTGTGGCGCTGGGAGCGCAGCAGTGCTCCCACCACGGGTTCAGATCCTATATGGGGATGGCCGGTGCGCTCACTGGCTGAGCGCGGTGCGGACGGTCAAGGACAAAAATAATAAAATAAATAAATAAATAAAATAATACGATCCACTTCAACAAGATTCATACTTTTGAGAGGATGAAGTGAACAAGATGTTAAATTCAGAATTCTTATTAGCACACATTAGGCAGATAAGAATTTCAAAATGCAAATCTTTGTGACCATGAGAAAATAAAACATCAAATTTTATGTATCCATTATTTTAGAAAATAATCAGACTAAAAAGAAAGCAATTTTCTTATCAGTTCTTCATTCAGTATAATGTGTGATTATTAATGATTACAAAAGATTTAGTGATAATCAAAAGATTACTAAAGATTACTAAATCTCTCTTATTCAAATATACAATTAGATTTACAAACCTCTCATAATTAAATCCTATAAAGGGATATTTTGAATTGTGTTGAATACAAGACATATTCAAAATTTAAAATTCTCAAGATTTTAATCTTTATGATCTTTATTATTTGAACACTAGAGTTATCACTTTAAGTATTGTTTTACATTATAATTAGTGTTTGCACAATATTTACTCGAAATCTTCCTGGAGCATGCATGACATATTTGTATTGTTCAAAAATATTTGATTGGCTATAATTTGATAATTCTACTCTGAGTTCTTTTCAGAATGTAACAGATACATTTTATAGGTGAAGAACCAGTCTAGGGATTGTGAACTATGCATGGAAAAAAATATGATCTTGGGTTTTCCTCTGCTACAGAAGTGGTGAGGGAGGTTATCTTGATGACGACCTTGACAAAATGTGCCTATGCATATTGTTAGATAGCTTCTCAGAGGAAATGGAAAAGAAAGATCCACTTCACTACCTTCAAGAAAATTACATCTCCCTGGAATAAACACAAATAAGAGTAAATCTGCACACAAAAGCCACGCAACAGAACATTTGAAATATAAATCAAACCTAGAGGACGGCTTGGAAATGATTTGTTGTTGCTCTCTTGATTCTACTTGAAATGACTAGGTGTTGAGTTATGCTGCATTGTAAATAAAACAAACAAGCAACAACAAAAAACTCCGCTAACTGAGGTCTCAAAACTAACAGAGAGGCATTACTCAATTTAGCACAGAGACTTAATAAGTTATAAAATTTCCTTCTCTGTTAGGAATTAAAGTATTAATGCTTTTATGTTGTAGCTAAAAGTTAGCCTCACCGAACCAGTGAAAACTAATAAACATGAAAAAATTTTAGCAAGCATGGAGAAATAAGCTTACACAAAAATCAAATGTATTATGACAAATCTGTATGTCACTGAATTCCCATAGAAGAAAAGAAATTACTTTCATTTTCATTTTATTCCCTTGGAAACCTGATATGTGATAGTTTTTGGCAATTTTATGTTTTTGTAGGAGTTATGATAGCTACTTTTGTTTAATCACCTCCTGTTTATAATGAAGTAAACTGTAGGAGTTATGATAGTTACTTTTGTTTAATCACCTCCTGCTTATAATGAAGTAAAAAGTGATATTTGATAATTTTATAAACTAAAACAAAACTGATGTCAATGAAAAACTGAATTAGATACTACAGATCAATATTAAAATGCTCTGTTTGATAACATAACTTTAAAATATAACTCAAGTTAGAGTCTCTCAGGCTCCAAAATGGCTGCTAATCCCCACAGATTTTAGTAAAACATCACTGGCCCTTATATACGCCAATTCTGGGCCTTAAAATAGCATTACTCTTATTGGAGATTTTCCTCTGAAGGCAGTGGATGTTTGCCTGTCTCATACTGATGTGGAAAAAGAGTTCTTAAGAGTATGGGAGAAACTACTTCCATACTCTTAAGACAGTAGAGTTATTTGTGGACTNTGAAAGAATAATTATATTCAAGTTACATGTTTTTACAAGTCAGCTTTGACTCTGCTCTGTGTGGCTTCTTTCTTCTAGACCATATCTGGGATATACTGATATGGAAAGAGGGAAATTAGTGATGGCAGAGAATAATGATTTTTAATGCTTCTTTTCAGAAATGCCTTCCATCAATTTCACTCATGTTGCATTGGCCAAAGAAGTCACGGGACTAATGCAAACTTTTCTTTCCCCCCCAAATGCCAGGCTCCTCATTAACTAACAGTTTACTGGTGACAGTAACATCAATGAATAGAATATAATTATTCTTTCACAGGTGGGGACAAAAAAAAGTCTAAGAGTGGATGTGAAGTCCTTTAACAAGAAGGGACAGTAAACGTTTATATTAATAATACAATCCACTTTGGGCCAAGCCCGTGGCGCACTCGGGAGAGTGAGGCGCTGGGAGCGCAGCAGTGCTCCCTCTGCTGGTTCGGATCCTATATGGGGATGGCCGGTGTGCTCACTGGCTGAGCGCGGTGCGGCAGGTCACAAAAAGGACAAAAAAAGAAAAAAAAAAAAGAAAAAAAAATATGATCCACTTCAACGATTCATACTTTTGAGAGGATGAAGTGAACAAGATGTTAAATTCAGAATTCTTATTAGCACACATTAGGCAGATAAGAATTTCAAAATGCAAATCTTTGTGACCATGAGAAAATAAAACATCAAATTTTATGTATCCATTATTTTAGAAAATAATCAGACTAAAAAGAAAGCAATTTTCTTATCAGTTCTTCATTCAGTATAATGTGTGATTATTAATGATTACAAAAGATTTAGTGATAATCAAAAGATTACTAAAGATTACTAAA
Source organism: Galeopterus variegatus (assembly GCF_000696425.1). Taxonomy (NCBI): domain Eukaryota; kingdom Metazoa; phylum Chordata; class Mammalia; order Dermoptera; family Cynocephalidae; genus Galeopterus; species Galeopterus variegatus. Next base: position 20,710 of record NW_007744920.1, read on the forward strand.
TCTCTCTTATTCAAATATACAATTAGATTTACAAACCTCTCATAATTAAATCCTATAAAGGGATATTTTGAATTGTGTTGAATACAAGACATATTCAAAATTTAAAATTCTCAAGATTTTAATCTTTATGATCTTTATTATTTGAACACTAGAGTTATCACTTTAAGTATTGTTTTACATTATAATTAGTGTTTGCACAATATTTACTCGAAATCTTCCTGGAGCATGCATGACATATTTGTATTGTTCAAAAATATTTGATTGGCTATAATTTGATAATTCTACTCTGAGTTCTTTTCAGAATGTAACAGATACATTTTATAGGTGAAGAACCAGTCTAGGGATTGTGAACGATGCATGGAAAAAAATATGATCTTGGGTTTTCCTCTGCTACAGAAGTGGTGAGGGAGGTTATCTTGATGACGACCTTGACAAAATGTGCCTATGCATATTGCTAGATAGCTTCTCAGAGGAAATGGAAAAGAAAGATCCACTTCACTATCTTCAAGAAAATTACATCTCCCTGGAATAAACACAAATAAGAGTAAATCTGCACACAAAAGCCACGCAACAGAACATTTGAAATATAAATCAAACCTAGAGGACGGCTTGGAAATGATTTGTTGTTGCTCTCTTGATTCTACTTGAAATGACTAGGTGTTGAGTTATGCTGCATTGTAAATAAAACAAACAAGCAACAAC
>NW_007744920.1:21926-23006 GCF_000696425.1 Galeopterus variegatus
CTTACACAAAAATCAAATGTATTATGACAAATCTGTATGTCATTGAATTCCCATAGAAGAAAAGAAATTACTTTCATTTTCATTTTATTCCCTTGGAAACCTGATATGTGATAGTTTTTGGCAATTTTATGTTTTTGTAGGAGTTATGATAGCTACTTTTGTTTAATCACCTCCTGTTTATAATGAAGTAAAAAGTGATGTTTGATAATTTTATAAACTAAAACAAAACTGTGATGTCAATGAAAAACTGAATTAGATACTACTGATCAATATAAAAATGCTCTATTTGATAACATAACATTAAAATATAACTTCATTTAGAGTCTCTCAGACTCCAAAATATCTGTGGAATTTTGAAGGGATTTCAATAAACTGAGGAAGAGAAATGAAGTATAGTTATTAACTTCCAAAAATATGCATGAATGTAGGTTCTGAATTTTTGTAACTCAAGAAAAAATAATATGTTCTTTTATGTACTACAAGCTATTAAAAAAGAGTATAATTAAAGATCAGTGTCCTAAACAGGTAGGGTTCTACATGAAACTCTTACATTTGGGTGCAAACTTATCTAGATTTGCAAAATTCCAAGATATAGCTTTTAATCAGAACCCAAGAGGTCCTTTAAGATTGAAGGATATGCAACATGAAGCAGCTGTTAAACTCGCTTTGACTGTGAAACACTGTCACCAAACCTGCATCAGGAGAAGCTGGAGACAGCCAAAACATCATTGTGCTTGCTCCAGCTCCTCCCATCCTGCTCCCCAGACAGCAATGCTTAACTCAGTTTCATGGAACCAGCCTTCTAATGCTGTTGGTGTCATTAGAGTAGGCATGAATTATACTCCCCTTTCCCAGATGGAGGCGTCTATTGTCAATTCTTTTCTAACAAATATTTGCATTTGTTATGATTCCAGAGAGCCTGGCACTGGAGTTTGTCAAGTTGTAGTGAACTATTTAAAAATTGAGTACTGATTTTGTTACTGAAATTTACACAAATAATTATCACGTAGTAAAATTCTTGGAAGATTATTTACTGTGCTCATTTTTTCTGAAAAATTTACCAGCTGAAAATATTTTCAG
>NW_007744921.1:0-2298 GCF_000696425.1 Galeopterus variegatus
AAAAAAGTATGGACTAGAACAGAATGGCAGAGGCAGACAGGCCAGGCTCTCATAGTAGAATCTAACCATCTTGCCTCAGTTGACTGAACCCTTCCAGAGATTTTTGGATCCTCAGGACAAACTCTAAGCTCCTCAGCCTGGTTTCCAAGTGCTTAGCAATCTAACTCTTTCTCACTTCTCTAGTTTCAACCCCTGCCACTCTTGGCCCCTACTTTCTACTCTAACAACATAAAATTGTTCATAATTTCATTCCATGCCTGTATTCTTTAAATTCTATCTTTTGAGAATGCTCTGCTTACCTCACACCCCTTTGCCTGGCCAACTTCTACTTATCTTTCATTCCTTATCATTTCTAGGAAGATTCCCAGACCTCCTCAAGCTCAGATGGAGGCTCCTCCTCTGTGCTCCCACAGCCCTTGGGATTACCCTTATCATAGATTATGCTATTTATTTCAATTTTAAAAATTACTTATTGGGGGCCGGCCCGTGGCTCACTCGGTAGAGTGCGGTGCTGATAACACCAAGGCCATGGGTTCGGATCCCATATAGGGATGGCCAGTTTGCTCACTGGGTGAGGGTGGTGCTGACAACACCAAGTCAAGGGTTAAGATCCCCTTACCGGTCATCTTTTAAAAAAAAAAAAGAAGTACTTATTGGGCACCTATTATTCACCAGTCACTGTTCTCGGCTCTGGGAGTTTATCAGTGAATAAAACAGACAAAAATCCCTGACCTGGAGGAACCTACATTCTAGTGCTACCTCTCCCCTTGGCTTGTGAACTTGAAGGGAGGCAGGCTCCACCTACAAAATGTTGCTGTCCCTTAGTGCCTCAGCCCTTGGAGCCTAGTTGTAAGTGGAAGGTGTAGATGATTCTGATACAGCCTGCCAGTAATCAGGACCTCAGAACAGCCACAGTCCTGCAGAATCCATTTAATAAGAGCTGAAATTGGGCTAACAAGGAAAGGCATGGCTGGGAAGGCAGAAAGTCCAAGGAGTACTGGGATAGACAGGAGAGAGAGAGAAGAGGGAGTGTCCTCCATGTCTTCCCTCCTGAATCACCCCCTTGCTCTCTTCCCAGGGCCACAGCAGCAGTTTAACTCCCCACCTCACCTTCACTCTAATAATAACGGATGTTTACACACAAAAAGCTGTTCCACATTCTAGGCTTGGTCTTTCATGCCTCAAAGGCAGAGCTAAGCACTCCCTGTACATATACACCTCTCGCCCCTGGCAGTGGTATAGTGTGGAGTGGGTCCCACTCTTGGTTGGGTATCAGACTGGCCCACTGAATGGGGTGTGCCCGAGAAGCTGTTTCCACAAGCTCTTCAGACTATTCTGATGCAGCCAGTTAGGAACCAGGGATTCAGAGCAACCAGCTTCCTTCAAAGCCTCCCATGATCTGTCCCCAACCCACCACAATTCCCTCTCTGCCCTCATCTTCTGCCACAAGCATTTTCCCCTTCCCTCACTTCCTTCGGGTGTCTACTCAAATCTCATCTTGTTGGTGAATCCTTCCCAGAGCACACTTTTCAATACAGCAAACCCTCTGTCTATGCCCCCTGCTCCCCATGATGGAAAGCACTTATTTCAATCTGACATAACAGTGGTGTACTGGAGCTGACTCATAAGGACTCACAAAAGTCTATCTTTACATTTTAAGAACTCTGTAGGCTGATTGTTAAGCATAGTTATCATTAAAAATTAAATTATATAAACTTATAATTAAATAATTTTAAAAATAAAGGTAAAAAATGCTCAAATTCATCACTTTCTAATTTTTTCCTACCTTTCACTATTATCTACGTTCTTGAGATTCTTTACATTTGTTTATCAGTATAACACAAATATATAATATATAATGGCATGCAGCTGTGTGTTTTTGCCCAACTTCATGTTTGATGACATCAGTTGGTAGCTTGAAATGGGCTCTGGGTTTTAATTTATTGTTTTGTTAACTGTCTAGACCTGCAGTTGGCCATGGACCAATTTAGCTCACCAACTATTTTTGTAAATGAAGTTTTACTGCAGCACAGCCATGACCATTCATTTACATCTGATCTCTGGTTGCTTTCACTCTATGCCAGGAGAGTTCAGTAGTTACAACTATATGGCCTGGAAAGCCTAACATATTTACTATCTGGCCCTTTACAGAAGAAATTTGCTGACCCCTGGACTAGCTTTAAGAAAGCAGTAGAGAAAATGTTAATAATGCAGATTAAATGTAAACAGGTGTCATGTCTATAGCTGTTACATTGTAAATAGTAAAAAAAAAAAAAAAAAAAAAAAGGAAAAAGAAAA
>NW_007744921.1:2450-15669 GCF_000696425.1 Galeopterus variegatus
ATTTTAAAAAAAAAAAAAAAAAAAAAAAAAAAAAAGGAGAAAGTATACTTCCAGTGTTCAAAAATTATGATCCAGTTCAAATAAGTCAATCAGGTGATTGATGAATGAGTGAAATTCCAACATCTTTGTTGTTTCACTTTTTCTTACTCTTTAGCATAAATGGAAATACCACACTTGTTTATCCATTATGGTTCCATAGGTTGGTTATGGATAGAAGAGTTAGGCAAAATTCAAGAAAAGCAGAACACTCTAAGAAGCAAATGGCTAATGAAATTTAAAATAAAGAATATTGTAAAATTTTATTATTATTTGTAGATTTCTATAAGTAAAATTAAAATAAACACATATACACTTTTTTTCAGACAGCCAATTATTAAACATTCACAAGTACACAATGTTTTGTTTCCCCTCCACTAGAAAGTAATCTCCTTGAGAGTAAGAGTTTTCTTTTATTCCAGTGCTTAGAAAAAGCACTTGGCATGTAGCAGGTGCCCAGTCAATACATGAGGCATGAGTGGATAGATGAGCACTGTTTGGGAACCCCTGGTTTCATGGGTTGACCATCACACCTTAGGTTTCCAGCTCTACCATATCCAGCTGTGAGGCCTTGAGTAAATTACTTAATCTCTTTTAACCTTGGCTTCATCATTAAAAAAGAGAGGATAATCGTCTTACCTCACAGGGAGGTTGTGACAATATACACTGCTGCCTGTCACCTACTGTCTGTTTCTCCACAAATAGGAGTTTCCTTCTCACCCTCCACCCCTGCCACACACATACTCCTTGGAAACCCAGCCCTGCTGCTGTGACACATTTCAATGATGTCACAGCTACCCTCCCTGAGAGCTCCAGCAGTACCATCTGATCCCAAGCCTGATTGCTGGCTGAACTGAGAGGGGCAGGGCGCAGGTGGTACTTGGTACCAGTTTTGCTCCCGCTGTCTTTGAGCCCTCACAGCCCAGCATGAGTCCATCAGCAAAGAAGAGGCCCAAGAATAGTGCAGTTTCCAAGGTCAGACTTTGAACTGGACCCTGGGGATAAGCCCCTAGAATGGGCCTTACAAAGAGTCCAGCCACACCAAGGACAGGGGCCTTCCAGCCGGAGGTGGGGAGAGGGGGGAGGAAGGTGAGGAGTGAAGGGAGGCCAGGAGAGTAATCTCCCCAAACTAAGGCAACAAAACTCCCAGTTTAGGTTTGGTGAAACCATGCTCAGCTAAACGGAGGGGCAAGATGGAAGGCATTCAGGGGGATTCCTCCTGTGTTAGCTCTCTCTCTCTCTGTCCCTCAGATGCAAGATGAGGAACTGCAGGACAACATAAAGCAGCCTGTCAGAAAAGTAATTGAGTGGAACCGACTTAGAATGGTGAGATGGCCCATTTTGGCCCAGGAACCTGAGTACCCAGGCTGTGCTTCTGCTAATTGCCAGGCTGACTGACCCAGAAGGAGGCAGCAGCCCAGCCCTGAGCTGAGCTGAACCAGAGGCAGCCAGGGGAGTAGGAGGCTATCTCAGGAAGGCTGAAGTTTCTATTTTTCTGGTTTCTTCTCCTTGACAGGTGTTAAAAAACTTGTCGCTCTTGAAGCTACTCAAGAGCTCAAACCGCCGGATCCAAAAACTGTACTACCTGGCCAAAAGATATCGGAATTCATTGCTCAGTGTTCCAAATATCTTCTGCATCTCCTCTGGGTGAGCTCGGCCTGCCCGTGGCCCTCACAATGGACCCAACAGCTGTCTTTACTGGGAACAGGGATTGTGCTCAGGAATTTAGAGAACAGGTCTAATTTTCACAAAGGCTCTGTGAGAAAGGTATTAGTTATCCCTATTTTACTGATGGGGGGCTGAGGCTCAAGAGGTGAGGAAAATTGTCTCAGTTAACTGGACTGGTAAGTGGCAGAGCTAGGATTTGAAGCCATTCCTATCTGATATCAGAGCTGTGGTCAAAACAATGGTCATAATCATACAATTATGGGCCTAATCACAACCTGAGGCACTGAGTGAGACAGGTCACTCCTCCTTCTCCCCCTCTCAAGTCAACACAGCCCAGAGATTCACCTGCAGACTGGTCTCTGAAGTCTAAGGATTAGTTAAGCTTGCTGAGGTTCGTAAGTCACATCTGAATATTAAGAAATCTAACACTGATAAGATGCCTGCTAAATGTTGGCTACTGTGCTAAGCACTTTACGAGTACTTTCCCATTTAGTTTATTCTTCACAACAATCCTATAAGGTAGGTAGAATTATCCCAGTTTTACAGGTAAGGAAACTTACCTGAGAGGTTAAATTTCTTGGCCAAATGACGTAGATAGTAAGAGGCAGAAGCAAAATCTGAGCCCCCATTTGTCTGACTCCAAAGCCTGTGCTCTACAAGCCACTCTGCTGCTTCACTGCCTCCTCCTTTGCAGAACTCTTGTGAGGATGCTGGGCCTGACATAGAGTGGCCACTCAATCAGAGGTGGCCATTACCATCATCAGTATTGCCATGATTTTGAACCCGAGGGCTCATCTCTTTCCACACACACTCAGCTAGGATGGTGCTGCCACTGGGGGCTTTGCAGGTGGCTCAATCTATTTCAGACACCCTTTGGGAAAGTCTCCTTCCAACATGTAATACCTTTATTAACTCCACCTCTCTGGGCTCTTCTTTCTGATTTGGCCTTCTAGATGCAGGCAATCAGGAAATACAGAGCCAGAAGGATAAGGATCATCTAGTCCCACAGTTTTCCAACTTTTTTAAAGCAGTGGAACCTCTCTTCAAATATCTGTCCCCAAGCCTAATTGTGTTGGGGGGAAGGTGGGAGGCATTTGAGACATCTCCTCAGAGCCCTAGGTTTCTTGGAACACCATTGGAAAAAAACACTGGACTGTTCAACCTCTCAACTGAAGTCCAGAGAGACAGAACCCTAACCTAGTGGCAGATGCAGACAATATACATCCTAGGTGTCCTAACCACTAGCCATACATTTCACCTTCCCAACCTCTCACATCCCTCTGCCAATACTTATCACATCCCCTGCCATGAGGCACAAGGCCTCTGGGTAGTAGAGAAGTTTGTTTTCAGGTCCTCTCTACCTTTCTTAACAGGCTCTCCTGGGCTGGCTATATAGCAACTGTCTCAGGGCTAGGCTAGAGGACCAGGGCTTTAGTCCTGCTCTGCTAATTGCCTTTCCTCTCCCTGCCAGGGACAGCAATGTATGCAATAAAGTGAAACAATATAATGAAGAATTCCAGGAGGCTAGGTACCCCAAGAAGAAACTGGAATCCAAGAAATTAGAGTACATAGGGAAATACAGGGAGACAGAGCCCAGTGAATGGAAGCCCAAGGTGGAGTCAGGGATGCATTACAAGGCAAAGGGGTCACCTGCAGCAGTGCCATGGAAAGAAGAGGAGGCAGAGCCTGAGGTTCCAACGACATCAAGGGGTCATGGCCTGAACAATGGAGCCCAGAGGAGGGAACCATCCTCTGGGGACCCCCAAGTCATCTTCCTGAAGAACCATCAGCACAGAATTTCCAAGGGGAACATAAAGCAGCTGGATGTAGGTGCCCAGTGTATGTGGTTTGAGGGGCTGCCAACACGAATCCACCTCCCTGCACCCCGGGTGATGTGCAGAACCTCTGCCCTGCGCTGGGTCAAGCGTCGCTGCACCCGCTTCTGCTCTGCGTCCTTACAAGATGCCTAAGTACCATCCATAGGAGGTGGGTGGACAATGTCTCTGCCCAGCCAGCATGAGATGCAGGCCTGGAGCAAGAGGGCTCAGGGTCCAGAGTCTTGAGGGCTGTAGCTGGCAGTGCTGGGAGACTCCATCTTCATGCCCAAAAGAGGGAAGCCATCGACCAAGGCCACAGAACAGGGTAGTGGCTAGGCTGAGGCCTTTGAGGATGCAACTAGGGACTCTGGGGAAGAAGGGGAACTGGAAGTGTCAGTTCTGAGGTGGGTCATCTCACTACCTGGGAACCTCAGAAGGGGTGGCAACTGCTATGGCTCTGAATCTCACAGCCAGAGGTCTAAGTCAGTGGGTTTACCCAATATGGGAGGAGGGAAGTAATCAAGAAGGGCTTTGCTGCATCCCATTCCCTCTTAAACGAAACCAATTCTCCATTTAGTTTTGATTTATTCATGGCTTCAGATAAGATTTACTCTGAACAAAAATTTCCTTAGCAAAAGAAGAAGAAAATACTCCAGCCCCTCCATGGGAGATGTGAAGTCCCATGAAAGGAAGGTGATTGGCCCCAGAGGTCCAGCTTAAAGGGAGGCTTTCCCTACAGCAAAACCACCATGTCCAACCTGCCACAGACACACCACCGCACCCTTGTCCCTGAGCCCTCTCTCCAAACGACAGCGCCTCCTGGGGACTGTCTTTGCACTTAACACTGAGGTCTCTATTGTCACAGGTGGTGTGAGGAGAGCTTGAGATCACGCAATTAGCTGAACCCGAGGGATGGGCAGGGAAATCCTGGAGTCTACAAATAAAAACTCCCATATGGCACTGCAGAAAACTGCTGTTGGCTCTGCCTATTTGTCTGGGGCTGGGAAGGATGGAGGAAAGAGGCCCTCGGCAAAGGTGGAGAGGGAGAGTGTGTCACCACATCAGGTCCCCCACTCCCTTCCTGAGTCCTCTAAGGTCAGTCTAGAACCGGAACGAAGAGCTGCACCCCTCCCCCACCTCCGGGAGCTGGTCTCCTTAGTGACACACTCTTCTCTATGAAGTCAGAGAAGGGAAACATTTCTCGTGCGCTTTCTGGATGCGAGGCGCCTCAGAATGGCCCTGCTTGCTAAGGAGCCGAAAACTGACTTGTCCAGGCTCACTCAGGAAGTGGCAGGAGCAGGAATTCTAACCTAGGTCTCCTGGCTGCTCCCCATTCCATTTTTCCAAGAAAGGAAAAAGGCACAACAAGTGCCTGCCCAGATTGGCTGGCGGAAAAGCCCCAGCATCCAGACAGATACATTGTGCCCTGATTATCTGGTGTGTCTGCTGTCAATAAGTGAGTGTCAGCTGGGCCCCCAAATGCGCCCCACCTGGACCACAGATGACGGAAAATTTCGGGTCAAGCGGGAAGTGGGTACTGTGTCCCTAATGCTCCAGTGTGAAATGGCATGTTCACTCTCAACCCCAAGCCTTGGGGTCACCTCTGTCAGTAGGAGCCAAGGGCCCTGAGCACGCAGCTGGGAAGAGGAAAGCCGAGGAGCCCGGGCTTTCCTGGGAGGCAGGCTGCGCGGAGTGGGCCCTCGAGAGAGAGCAGCGGAGCCACCGAGGGGCGAGGAAGACAGGGATGTGAAGAAGAGCGATCTCCAGTTTGGGAGAGAGGGAGCCCCATGGGGGGGGCTCCTCCTTACCCCGCCGGCTCGCACCGCTCCTCCCCACGAGTGCTTGGCACCGTGACCTGGCTTCGGAGGAGCCTGCGCACGGAGCCACGCAGCCCTGCCTGAGCATAGCCCTGGAGCGGGGACCACTCTGCGCAGCGCTGCTGCTGCTCAGCCTCGCTCGGGAGGCGGGCGCCCTGCTGCGCTCTCCCCACCTTCCGCGCTGCGCTCCCCTAGCGTGCATACCCCTCACCACCCCCGCCACTTCCTGGCTCAGCCTCCACACCGGTAACCTCCACTTCCAGCTGTCTTGCCGCTCTACTTGCACTCCAGCCCACTTCCTAAGTATTCTCCATTCCGGTTCCCTTGCTGGGCATCATCCATCCCAACAACCTTCGAAAATAACCTCTACTCGATCTTCCTTCCCAAGCATCTTTGAGCACCTTCCATTCCGTGCATCTTAGCGTGAACTTCTGTACTAAGAGCACGCTCTCTGCAGGCAGTCAGAGCAGTGCGCTCCCGATCAAAAAACCAAGCCTTTTCTGGGGGCCCTCTGCACTAGTCTGCCCAGGGAGCCCCGAGAAGAGGTCTGAATGGAGTAGACCTGGGCAAGATTGGCAACTTCCGCTTTGCCCCAAACAGAGCAGGAGTTGGGCCCTAGCTGACCAGAGGGAATGCCACTGAGTATGGTTGTCGTGGCGGGGGGCCGGGTAGGGGGAGATGCCAAGGTTGGGATCCAGCATGGCCAGGCAAGCAAGAACTGCAGGCTGTGAAGGTGACTCCTTCCAGCCTTATCCCCACCTGCCCTGGCATTTACGTCACTGACAACTTGCCTTCCACAATCCCATACTTGGGTTCTCCCCACTACCCCCTCCCTTTGTTTAACCATTTCAATCTGAGGATCCTCTTTTGGGCTCAGTTAAGATCCTGATTTGAGGAAGAGGCCACCCAAAAATGGCTCTTTAACAGTTAACTGTGGGAAAAAATTAGTGTTTGAATCTCAGTTTATATTGAGTGACTTCTAACAAGTCACATGACATCTTTGAGCCTATTACATCTTTTTATAAAATAGGTGTGCTAATATTTATTTCAGAGAGCATTAAGTGAATCAGGCTTAATGTAGGTGGAGCCAGTTTGTGGGGTGTTAAAACAAATGTTTGGCCTTTTCCCACACTTCCTCTCTGGCCCTTTGCCATAAGAAAGCCCCAAGGCCAGTACTGGCCCTGTTTCTTTCTTTTTTTTTTTTTAAAGATGACCGGTAAGGGGATATTAACCCTTGACTTGGTGTTGTCAGCACCACACTCACCCAGTGAGCTAACCGGCCATCCCTATATGGGATCCGAACCTGGGGCCTTGGTGTTATCAGCACCGCACTCTCCTGAGTGAGCCACGGGCCGGCCCGTGGCCCTGTTTCTTACTTATGAGCAGCTATCTAAATGCCCACCTTTAGGGATCTAGCTGCTTGCTAACAAGCCAAGCTTATGCTCACAACCTTTTGCTAAAATGGCATCTGGATTCCCAAGACTGACCTTCCAATTGTCCGGATCACATACTACTCAAACACAACTGAAATGTGAAATGAGGCTTTTGAGGCAGACAGGCCTAGCTTATCAGCTGTGTGATGCTGGGGAAAGTTTACTCCCTAATCCTCAGTTTCTTTGTCTGCAAAATGGGGAAGATAGTGGTGTCTATCTCATTGGATTAAGTGAGAATATACACAATCCATTTTGCAGTGCGTGGCAGATAAGAGTTCAATGCAGTCATCTCTTGGTATCCATGGGGGAGTGGTCCCAGGTCCCTCCCTCCACCGAAGACACCAAAATCCAGATGCTCAAGTGCCTTACATAAAAGTATAATCTTTGCATATAATCTACACACATCTTCCTGTGTACCTTTTTTTTTTTTTAAAGATGACCGGTAAGGGGATCTTAACCCTTGACTTGGTGTTGTCAGCACCACACTCACCCAGTGAGCTGACCGGCCATCCCTATATGGGATCCGAACCCGGGGCCTTGGTGTTATCAGCACCACACTCTCCCAAGTGAGCCACGGGCCGGCCCTTCCTGTGTACTTTAAATCATCTCTAGATTACTTACAATACCTAATGCAGTGCAAGTGCTATGTAAATAGTTGTTATACTGTATTGTTTTTCACTTGTATTACTTTTTATTTGTATTGTTTTTATCTTTTCAAACATTTTCAATTAAGTTTGTTGAACCCACAGATGTGGAACTCACGGATACAAAGGGCTGACTGAACTCGGTAGACATACCTAGACAGGCAAGGCTATCCCTCTTCTAACCTTTGAAAACACTGAGGCTCAGAAGAAAGGTTTCCTCTTCTGTAAAATGAGGAGTGGACGGTAGCCTAATAACTGTTTGAATTATGGATCACTTCCCACGTGCCAGGCACTGTGCAAAATGCTTTACACACGATATCTCACCAAATCTTCACAATAACCCTAGGAAGTAAGTACTATTATTACCCTCATTTTACAAATGAGGAAACTGAGGTAGGAAAAGATTAAGTACCTTGCCCAAGATCTCACAGCTAGTAATGGGGACTCCAGAACTTAACCCTGCACTTCACTGCAGCTATCTAAAGCCTTCCAACATTGGACCTCTATAATGCTCATTGACTTGCCCAGGTGGTGGCAGGACAGGGATAAAACCCTCAGCTGCCTCCACCCGCTCCTACCTCAGTGCTGTTTTCACTGCCCTTTACTACTTTTCTACAGAAAGCCTCAAGCAAGACTGGCTTTAATCTTCGCTCCACAGAGGACTTCTACTGTATGGTAATCCACTAATCCACCCTTACTTCCCTTGGGCTGCAGGTACAGGAAGGTGTTCCATACCTGTGCAATGACCACCTTCTGGGATTTCCAGAAGGAAGCTACCATGATCTGTGAGTTGCCGAGGAAGGAGTCCAAGAAACTCAGCTTCCAGGGAGCGTTTAAGCTGTGCATCCCCTAAGACTCAGGGGAACCTGGAGCTCCCCTGATGTCTGCTGGCTGCCATCCTGGCTCCCAGTGGCTCTGATTTGAACAGGGTTGCCTAGAGCTTGGGGTTAGTAGTACCCTTTGAGCCAGACATCCCTTTCTCCTTTCCTGTTCTTCTTCAGGGTTATAAACTATTCTGAGCACCAGCTATGCAGTTGTCTCCACTTTTTTCTCCTAATAGAGTTCAGGTGATCGGTGGAACGAGGTCCAGACTTCAGACTCCTAGAAAGTCAAGAGATATGCCAATGCGGTAGTGGGCTAGAGGTAGCTTTCTGATCTACGTACCACCCTTTATCCTTTGTAAATACATTTCCTACATTCTTATGATCACTTGGAAACCTCTGGCCATATTTAATTTACTGTGTATCAGTTTTTCCTAGAAAGTTAATAATGCTTATAAAGCACTACTCACCCTTAGTATTGAAAACATACAGTAGGATGAGAAGGTATGATTATAATGTAATAGAGTGTTTAACCAATCAGAACTTATACATCCTTAACTATTGATAGCTCTGCCAGCTCCTAACAAGTAACCTTGGGTAAGTTCCTTACAATTCCCTCAACTTAAGACATGGATGATGGTATTTCCTATTTCAGGTGGTTGTTCTGAAGATTAAGTGAGAAAGGAGACATAGAGCCCTTAGCTCACTGCTAGACACTTATTAAGAACTCAATAGAGTGTCACTGTCATTGTCCAGTCCTCTCTGGAACTCACCTTTAGAATCTGCTTATTGTTACTTTAGAAATCATAAAAATGTCATTAAGTTCACATATTTTTGACCCACAACTGTTGCTCAGCTCAGTTGCTATACTATTGAAAAAAAAAAATCGGCTCCTCTGACTTTTGGCAGTTTCCAAAAATCAAGTTACTACTCAAGGGACAGAGATTTGTCATCACAGAAGACATGCAGAAAAACAGGCACAAGCCCTTGAAGGAAATCCCAAAGAGGTGTTCCAACCATAGCTGGAGTGACAACCACCACAGCTGATCAAGGGAGACAGCAGCCACATGATGTGAGTGTTCTGATGCCTTTCAAATTAAAGTTAATCACATGCCTGCAGAGTTCATGGGGGGAAATCCACCAATCCTCCAGCTGGTCTTATCTGCTACAGCCAGGATTACAGCATCCCATTAACAAGCTGCTTCCTTTCAATGTGGCCAGAGCACCCAGAATTACTGAGGTGCCTCACCCTAGCACTTTTCCAGCCTCCGCCCAGGCATGTTTACTCTGAAACCTTCATCCTGTCAACCTCAACTCTCTACTCTGCAGGGCTGAGAGCCAGAATGATAGAAAGGCTTCCTAGGGAGACAGCCAAACTCATCTGTTTAGCCGTAACTGTGAAAGCTGAAAACTGATGTCTTTCTTGGGCAAGCTCTAGAGAAACCAAAGAGGAATACTGATGGTTTCAATGCAGAAGTGGGTCTAGACCAGGATGCTCTACTGCACATGTTTAGAAATCACTGGCAAGTGGAAAAGGAATCCCAAGAGTCAGGGTGGTTCACCCAACTGAGAGGAGGCTGCAAGTGGAGGAGGGGGTAGAACACAGGAGTTCCCTGAACCTAGTATTTTAGGCAAATGGAGGAATAACTCTGGGGTCCAGGAAAGGAGAAGGTGGCCTAATAATTCTTTATAGCTCTCTTGCCTGGCTGTGCTCATCTCACAGCCCCAACCATGACATTACAAGATAAATACAGGCAGAACCATGGAAAATACTGTATTTATGTACACAGGAAAGGCAGCTACAAGCCCCTCACAGAGGAAACTCTAACCCAAAGAAAAATCTTAGCAGCAAATTCCTATTTCCCTCAGCACTGTCAGTGCAACCTCGGCTGGAAGGTTGGGCTTCTTTTCTCTGGGCACTGATCATACCCCTCCCACAGTAGAATTCCAAATAAGGTGGAAAAAAGAACTGGGGTCCAGTGGGAGCTAAGTGCCCGGTCATTCCTAGAGAATAGGCAGTGACTCTATTATGAGGGTTAGGCTGGAAGCGATGTTGGGATTCTTCTCTGAGTCCCATGGCCTGCTATGTTGAGAGCTGGCAGCAGGGTGGGGACCCAGTAGAGGGAACTAGAAGAAAGTTAGTCATTGGTTCTTGAGTGTGCATGCACACATGTGTAACGGCACAGGTTGTGCATTTTCCTTGTGCTTGATGCCTCCATCTGCTGTCCTCTCCTTTCCCTGACAGCAGCCTAATACTTTGCACTTTACATCTCTTTCTGTGGCCACAGATCCAGAGACCAATGTTTTTTCAAACAAAATCGTGTGGTTCAGCAAAATGCAAAGGTAACAGCTGTCCCAGGGAGATAAGACAGATGACTAAAAGAGTCGTTTGCTCTCATCAGATATCCTTGATTATTTTCTTTTTAAAATAACAGGCTGGTGACAATTATGGTGGCTCGAGAGTGACACGGTTCCAATTCTGTTATTACTCTCAGGAGGTCCCCTTCCTGACCTCCCAGATACCAAGGCTTCAGCAGACAGAGGTCGTTTTGGCAGCTGTGATCCTGACTGCTACTGCCTTCTTGATGGGGTCTCATTATCTCTCCCACACCAGCAGAGACTTCACATTTCCAGGGTTCCTCTCAGACCTGGGCTGGATCTCATCCGGAGGGTCTCAGCAGCCCAAAGTGTTGGGGGCCCAAGTGCCAGCAGAGTATCCAAAGGGACCGATTCTAGACATTGGATTTAGGGGCTGAGTTGAGGGGGATCTCCTTGAGCTCCGTCCGCATGCACAGGTACTCCCCGATGACAGCCATGAGCGCAATGCACACAGCTTGGACCAGCCACCAGGTCAGCGCCGAGGGGAAACGGGAACTGTAGAACCAGCAACCCAGAAGATGAAAGAAATGGACAGTGACAGTGAAATCCAGACACTGCTTCCCTCGCCGGATGAAGTACAGCAAGCCCAGGGCACTGTGGGAGAGGACAGCAGCGAGTTGTCACTGGGTTGTCCTGGCCTTAGATTAGGTTATTTTAAGGGGGGGCGGGGTGAGGTGAGGACAATTAGAATGATAACACAGTGGTCAGAAGCGAGCAAGATAAGTGTGAAGCAAGGGTTTCAATATTAGATGCCTAGAGCAACCTGGCAGGTAATGTCCAGGAGTGAATCAGACTGAGTAGAAGAAAATAAAAGTACAAGCTTGATGATAAATGGTAACTGTCACTAGGAAATCCTAGGGATTGGTGGGGACTGTGGCACCCTGAAGCATACATATTCTAGCTAAAGTGGGGACAACAGCTACTTGCATCTAGGCAAATCTTGTCATGCTAGAAGGCTGGCCTGGAATCAAGTGATCTTTCCATTATTCAGGGGAATTCAGAAACCTGTATTTTTACATAAAATATCCTGATTTTCAGCTAAGTAAAACAATGTCGCATGGGCTGACATTTGTGTAAGCCAAACAGAACCTATCTGGGAGACAAATTTAGGTCAAAGTCAGCCCACCAGTTATCAACCTCCAGTGTAAGGTCAAGAATAGTAATCATGAGCAAGACATTGTTCTAAGTACTTATGAATTTATTTAATCCTTACAATTATGAGATAGGTAATTATTAGTCCCATTTCACTGATGAGGAAACTGGGGCTTAGATAGATTAACTTGTCCATAGTCACAAGACCAGTGGTAAAGCTGAGATTCAAAGCCAAGTGAGTCTGCCTGTAGAGCTTGAGACCTTGATCACTATGCTAAACTGCGTTTCACCAGACAATGGTCATGAGTGAACTTAGACATTATCCAGTCCAATCCATCATGTACAGATGAGAAGCCTGAGGCCCAGAGAGGAGGGAAGTAATTTGGTACACGAACCAAGAACAGAACCCAATTCTCCTGACTTTGAGTCTAATCCTTTCCTCACCTCACTCCACGTCAGGGCAGGAATCTGAGAGGGAAGCTGTCTCTCAGGCAGTATACACATAGTAACATAAGAGCTTTCCAGCTAAGCCAAAACAGCAATGGAAGGATCCCCATGATAAAGCTGGTCCCAGAATTGGCCTCTGCCATTCACTTTAGTACACCACTCCCAGGAAGAAGAGCCAGGCTATCTCACATCCAAATTTAAGAAGTTAGTTCCAGT
Source organism: Galeopterus variegatus (assembly GCF_000696425.1). Lineage (NCBI taxonomy): Eukaryota > Metazoa > Chordata > Mammalia > Dermoptera > Cynocephalidae > Galeopterus > Galeopterus variegatus. The sequence goes on from NW_007744921.1 coordinate 14,821, forward strand.
GTAATTCCCCAAAAGCTGGATAGCAAAACTGGTGATACTCACCAGGTAAGGGCGTTGAGGATGAAGGACATCATGGAGAGCCGGCCTGGAGGGGTGGAAAAGCCCAGCATCTGAGGGGGGAATCACAGATGGAAATATGCTGGAGAAGTGACTTGGCAGAGCCCCAGGCTACAGGATCCCAGCAGGCCTCCTAAGGAACAAGCATTCTTCCCAGAGCACAGAAGACAATACCTCCCTTCATTTGTATGGTAGCCTATTTCCAACAAGCTGCTTTCACAGATATACATTATTGTATCTTATCTAATCCTAACAGCAGGTGGAAAGGGATTATTATTCTCAGTTTAAAAAGGAGGACATAAGAGCTCACAGAAGTTAAGTTGCCCAAAGTGATAAAGTAAGTAAACAGCAAGAGTAAGGTCTAAAACAGGGTTCAGCAAACAATGGCACCACAGGCCAGACACCTGCTTTTATAAATAAAGTTACTGAAACACAGCCATAACCATTCACTTACATATTTTGTGCTACAATTGCAGAGCTGAGTAGCTGTAACCCAAAATCTTTTTTTTTTTTTTAAAGATGACTGGTAAGGGTATCTTAACCCTTAACCCTTGACTTGGTGTTGTCAGCACCAGGCTCTCCCAAGTAAGCCAACCAGCTATCCCTATATAGGGATCCGAACCCATGGCCTTGGTGTTATCAGCACCACACTCTCCCAGGTGAGCCACGGGCAGGCCCCGTAACCTAAATCTTTACTTCCTTACCCTTTAGGAAAAATTTGCTGACCCCGGTCTAGAATTTAGGCTACATCTGGCTCTTCAACAAGGCCCAGGACTCTCACGTGCCTTCCCA
>NW_007744922.1:0-840 GCF_000696425.1 Galeopterus variegatus
TGGAGGGAGGAGGCGGAAGCTCCCATTCTGAAGAGGATTAGAGAGAGAGAGAGAGAGAGAAAGAGAGAGAAGTTTTAAAAGGAGGAGGATTAGTATGAGCCCTCTGGCCGGATAAGAGGGACAGAGCTCAGAAGGCATCCCCAATGAGTCGTGCCATTCCCAGGAGATGGGTTCATCCTTGAGGACCCAGGAAGGAAGGGGGTGTAGGTCATCACCTAGACCCTCGCTTCCTGGAGGCAACTGTGCCGGAAGCCGAAGGGACCTAGTGCGCTCGGGTTTACTGGACGGCAGGGGTCCTGGACCCGGTAGGAAGAAGGTTAAAAAGAGTGACAGAAAGAGAGAGGAATGGGGGCTTAGCCTCTGGGGCCCGAGGGAATATGATTACGGTGAAGGTCTAAATAATCTACAAGCCTGACAAAAGGAAAAGGGGGCTTACCTAACGGATGAGCCGGTGGTGGGTGAAGGAAGTCGGAGCCGGAGAAAATAGACGGGGGCAGACCGTCAATCCTGGGGGGCCACAGAGGAGTCCGAGGAGGTCTGAGGAAGGAGTCCCCTGGTGCAGGGTAAACTCCTTCCTGGGTTTCGGCACGCATGTAAAGGAAAGGAATCTCCACATGTCCCAGGAGTCACACTCAGGTCAGATTCCTGAGGTGACAGCCAGGCAGGGTCTCTCCTGCCTGTGTGGGATGGGAGGGGGACAGAGCAGACAGACACTTGAATTCCATGAACCCAGCATTTTCCAACATCCTCCCAAAGAGTCACTTACCCTAATCTCCCTGGGGAACGCAGCTTTCTGAAGGAATAAAAACCCAGAGGTGAGAGGATGCCCTGGTCACCAGC
>NW_007744922.1:1647-5446 GCF_000696425.1 Galeopterus variegatus
AAGAGTCACTTACCCTAATCTCCCCAGGGAATGCAGCTTTCTGTAGGAGCAAAACCCCGGAGGTGAGAGGATGCCCTGGTCACCAGCCCAGACCCCATCACTGCCCACAGCTCAGTCCCTCGACAACCAAGACCCAAGGCACAGCCTTGGCACCCCTGTGACATGTCACTGTGATGCCATTTCCCCCACAGAAGGAAGAGGGGGACACGAGGGGGATGTGGGCAGAGCCGTCCTCTCACCCATCCTCGTGGGTATGAAAATGTTGTCCTCCAGGAGTCCCTTGCACCGTATGAATTTCTTAAACTCTTCCAGGACCTCTGTGTTCACGTGGGGACTGCTACCTGTGGGTGAGTTGGGCAGGTGAGCCGAGTGGGGGATGGCTGCACGGCTCTGCAAGGAGCCGATGCCATGAGGAGACGGCCAGCACCCTGCATCGGGGGCTTCACAGATGGGTGGTCGAGGGCAGGTGGAGAGGCCACAGAGTGGACGTAGAGCTCCAGGATGGGGACAGATGACAGAGGAGATGGCTGATGCCCGGCTGACAAGACCCCAGGAAGGAGAGCAGTGGGGACACCCCAAACCACTGAGCAAACTCAGGGGACCCAGGAGGCTCTGGAGGCTGCCTTTCTGAGTCATGCCCCTGACCTGGAACGACATCGTGTCCTGAAGGCACTGGCTGCCCTCCCCCCCTGGAGGGTCCCTACCCCATGGAGGCCACTGTCAGGACGCTCCCTCTGACACCCTAGACCCCAGGAAGCAGCGCTCGGCAGTTGTGAACCCCCTCGTCAGTGGTCAGGTCACCGAGGGTCATGTCTGGCCCTGTCCCAGACAAGCCTCGCCCATTCCGCCTGGTTCCCACTCTGGGAGCTTGGTTTGGCAGCCGGGCAGCACAGAGTTCCACGCATAGGAAGCCCAGTGCAGGGGCTTTCTATGACCCCCGAGCACGTGGCTGATGCTGGTTCCACTGGCTTCTGGAAAAAGAGACATGGGGATGGGAGCTACGGGTCTCCAGAGCCCCTCAACCATGAGCTTTCGGATGCGGCACAGTTTCCCGTTGTAGTGGCATTCGCAGTACCAGATGTCGTGGTCCTTGACTGGCAGCTCTTGTAGATACATGAGCTTCTCGCCCCCATCTGTGGACCACAGAGAAAACAGACCTTTAGTGTCTTCCTTTTGGAGAAAGAACCGGACACCTCTTTAAGGGGCACTCTGGAATATTTTGGCGGTCCCCAGGCAGCCAGCCAGCCTGAGCCCAGGCCTTGCCGTTCCCCTCAGCCATGGACCTCAACACTGGGGGAGGAGCCCCCTCCCACAAAGGTCCCAACCCAGGCCACAGCTCCACCAGAGGCCAGCGCTCAGTCGTCCAACTCAGCTTCCCTGATCCTCAACCCGTCACACATTGTGACTCAGGTCAGGGCCACAAGAACCAGAGAGGGTGAGGTCAGCCCCTCCTGGGAGGTGGATGAGGCCGGGAGCCTTAGGCAGAAAGACTGTGCAGGAGATGCCCTGCCCTGCAGGGGGGCTGGGGACAGCCGCCCAGGACTCACAGGTGCTGTATTTGCCCGGCTCCTCGGTTTTCTGCATCAGGNCTGGTGGCACTGACCCTCCTTCCTGGAAAATAGGAGTCATGTGGCAGTGATTCTGAGACACTCCTGAGACGGCCTCAGCTCACCTGGCACATCGACCCTGACCCTGTGAGCCTGATAATGTCCCCCCCAGCTGAGCACTAGGATGCCACCTGGGAACGATTCCACTCAATGTCAAGGGGGCCTTTTACACCAACACCCAAAACTTAGATGGGGGAGGGGAGGTAAAGGTGCTTGAGGGGCCGGTGTGGTTTGACACTCACATGATGGTGAATGTGGTCTCCAAGTCCCCACCTTCCAGGGCTGTCACTGTCACAGGGGACACCTTGCTGGGCCTCTTCCCCTCTGGCACTTCCCTGTCAGTCACTATGGCCTTCACGTACCAGGTCCCTGTGAGCTGGAACAGGCCGAGGCGTGCGTCCTCCTCAGGTCCAGCCCAGACTCTCCTCTATGTCCCCTGCACATGGGCTGCAGCCTTGACCACACACCTCAGGGCCCCGGCTGCAGCCCCCAAAGGCAGGTGGGGTTCCCGCACATCCGCACCTCTGTGCTCAGTTAGAGCGAGCCCAGAACTCATGACCCCAGGCCCCCAATGGAGGCAGAAGGTGTCTGCCACCCCACGGAACCACTTTCTGCTGGGACTGGGCCCGGTACCGGGCGCGCCCTCACTCCAGAGGGCCCTGCCCTGCAAGGCTTTCGGGTTCTGGGTGTCAGTGCAGTAGGACCCCTGAGCCAAACCTGCTGCCCTGCTCCCACCCTGTGTCACCAGAGGGGCCGTGTCTGCTGGCAGAATAACAGAATCCCCTGTCCGTCCTCTGACCACTCCAGGCCATGAGTGCAGGGTCGGAACCCCAACCTTAAATGATGTCTCCTAAAACAGGCCCCATGGCCTTTCTCCTACACCCACCCACCGGCTCAGCCTCACATCCTGCTCCTCCGAGGTGAAGGACAGGGGTTCCTGGGCCTGCAGGGCAGCGACCAGACCCAGCACAACGGTCAGGAGCAAGGTCTCCATCTCCAGGGATCTATGGTCACAGCCGCTGGCTGGTCACCTGAGGCGTCAGGAGGAGGCTGTGCCGGCTCCTCACACGACGCCCCTTATAGCCCCTTGGCTGGTGGCCATGAGCACTTGGCACAGACCACATCCCGACCCCATCAGTGGTGGCCAATTCTGCATCCAGGAAGGTGGAACATCGGTGTCATTGGGATCTGATGAAGTGTCACCCAGAGAATAAAAGACACATAATGTCGTCCGGTGTTGGCACCACCTCAGGTGTGCACTCACAGGTGAGCCGTCCACAGGGGACTTACTGGAGTGAGTGTGTGGGGTCACCGCGGGGCACTTCAAGCTTCAGAGGCGGGCCTCCTGCCCACTCAATGCCACGCTCCACGCCTGGGGTAGGTTCTCTAGAGCACTTGTCACTCCAGGGTCGCCTTGTCCGTTCATTCCTACACATGATCACGGCCCACCTCTGCACCTGGAATTTAAGTTCCCGAAAGTAGAGGCTTCATTCCCGTCATTCACATGGCCATGAGCACTTGGCACAATCCACGTCCCGACCCCATCAGTGGTGGGCAATTCTGCATCCAGGAAGGTGGAACATCGGTGTCATTGGGATCTGATGAAGTGTCACCCAGAGAATAAAAGACACATAATGTCGTCCAGTGTTGGCACCACCTCAGGTGTGCACTCACAGGTGCGCCGTCCACAGGGGACTCATCGGAGTGGGTGTGTGGGGTCACTGCGGGGAACTTCAAGCTTCAGAGGGGGGCCTCCTGCCCACTTGATGCCACGCTCCACGCCGGAGGTAGGCTGTCTAGAGCACTTGTCACTCCAGGGTCACCTTGTCCGTTCATTCCTACACGTGCTCACGGCCCATCTCTGCTCCTGGAATTTAAGTTCCCAAAAGTAGAGGCTTCATTCCCGTCATTCACACAATTCTCCTGCCTGCAGGGAGAGGTCCGGCCACTTGTCGGTGGTCATTGTATATTTGTCCCCTAAAGAAATAAAGCAAAATACTTAATCTCTGCCAGCCTCAGACGATTCTTCTCCCACAAGGGGACCTATGCCTTCCATTACTGGAGATCATCATGAAGACCTGTGAAGACAACGCAGGGAGCCACCAGCTTCCCTGACTTGAACCAGGCTCCATCAGTGCTGGCTTCCTCCCCACCTTCCCACCAGGTTGACATTCAGGGAGCAGGTGGCACAT
>NW_007744922.1:9064-10033 GCF_000696425.1 Galeopterus variegatus
AAGTAAACAACACACTTCTAAACAATCCATGCATCAAAAAGGAAGTTTCAAGGCAGATTTAAAGACACACAGAACTGAGTTAGAATGAAAATACACGACGTATTAAAATCTGTGGGACACAGCTACATGGCTTCTGAGAGGAACATTTATAGCACTAAATGCATACATTAGAAAAGAAGAAACATCTAAAATCAATCATCTAAGTTCAAACTTCATGACCCTAGTATATAAAAAGAGTTAAGACAGGAACAGAAATCAGTGAAATCGAAACAGAAAGATAATGAAACAAAGGACTGGTTTTTAGAAAACATTAATAAAATTGAGACACTTCTGGAAAAGCTGACAAACAAAAAAAGAAAGAAGGAACCAATTACCATCATCTGGAGTAAAAACACAGACTGTAACTACACACCTTGTGGACATCAAAGAGTAATAAGGGAATACTATGAACAGAACTACATGCATAAATTTGACAAAATAGGTGAAATAAACCAATTTCTAAAAGAAAAAAAAAAACACAAACCCAATATAAAATAAACAGCTTTAGTAGCCCTATGCCTACCGAGAATGTTAGAATTTTAAAAATGTTTTAAATTTCCAAAAAGAGTTTTCCATGTCCACATGGTTTCACTGGAAAATTCTACTACGTGTTTAAAGAAGAAATAACACCAACTCTCCATAATCTCTTACAGGAAACAGAAGAGAAGAAAACACTTTCCAACCAGACAAGACAGACAACACGTGGAAAACCGCTGCAGAACAGCATCTCTCATAAATACAGACACAAAAGTCCTTGACAAAATATTTGCAAATAGTAACATATACAAAGAATCATACACCATGAGCAAAAGGAGCTTATTTCAGGGATAAAAATAATGGTTCAATATTCAAAAACCAGCCATATTAACAAGTTAAAAAGAAAACTTACATGATCATATCAATCTATGCAGAAAAGGCATTTGACAAAAT
>NW_007744922.1:15148-15664 GCF_000696425.1 Galeopterus variegatus
CCTCCTGTCCTCCCCAGTCCTGTCCCTTCCTGCCCTCTCATTCCTGGAAGACCCCCATGGGAGCATGCATGGCAGCCCACACCAGGGAACCAACAGAGAGGCAGTGTCACGGGCACTGCTGAAGCTTATTATGCAGAAAGTGGGGCAGGGGAGGAAGAGCACTGGGGAGGGGAGGGGGGCAAGGTGAGACCCAGGATGGGAACTCCTCCCATGTCCCCCAGGTCAGAGGTCCCAGGTTGTGCTGCCCTGTGGCTGCTGAGGGGCTACGTTGCCCGCTGTCTTAGAAAGTAGGGGAGGGTCAGTGAGGCCAGGACCAGGAGGATGGTCCTGGTCCTGGTTCAGCTGCAGTGAGGGGCATATGCCAGGCTCTCAGGGGCTGCAGGGTGGGGGGCACATGCCAAGACATGGGGGTTGCAGTGGGGTGATGAATGCCAGACTCTCAGGAGCTGCAGAGCTGGCCTGAGCAGAAGAAGGGGGTCATTTCTGCAGTCTCCACACAACCAAAGCTCTGTCCAC
>NW_007744923.1:0-444 GCF_000696425.1 Galeopterus variegatus
AGATCTTACACTAAAAGCCATGTCCTTATGTAAGACCCATGCTCAGGGAGACTGTGGTGAAAGTACGTTGCGGTTCGGTTAACAATGAACAGAGTGGTTTGCATTTCCTGTCAGAGGCATTGCATGTCCTGTGGTTGAAAGGTGGCTGATCAGGCCACCTGGGTCCTTCTAGTCTTCATGCTGACACTTACTTGATGTGTGACCCAAAGCAAGTCACTTGGTCTCTAAGCCTCAGTTCCTTATCTATAAAATGGGACATCTGCTTAATCTATAAAATTTAACAACACATTTCCCTAATGCTCGGGATCTTTTAGAGAGAGAGTGAGAAAATAACAAATTTTAAAAAAATAATTGAAAACACGATACAGTGCAAACTATCACTAGCATTGCTTTTAATTAAAATCTGAGGAGTTTTTTTACTTCTTCTAAGCCAAAAAGATCTGA
>NW_007744923.1:2170-2910 GCF_000696425.1 Galeopterus variegatus
TTTTTTTTTTTTTTTTTTTTTTTACCATCTCTAATCTACCCAAACTTATCCCTAATGAGAGAACCTGGAAGACCTATTTATGGCACTCGGGCCCACAAGGAAAACACAGCAGCTTTTACCCACAGCCAGGAACAGATGCACCAGCTCCAGCCTCAGAGGGCAGAGGCCGTGCAGGCAGCTGGAAAGGCTCCCATCCCATTGTTAGTGCCTTTTCATGTTTTTGCCCATTGGTGCATTTTTCTTTGTTCCTTTGCTACTGACCTGTGACTCCCAGACTTTGTCTTGGAGAAGGACTCAAAACTGAAATGATTGTTCTCAGGCAGAAGGAAGACAAATATAACAGGGTACCGTGTAGATGAGGGAGGTGGCGAGAGAGCTTGTCCGCCTTGGACCCAGGAACAGGCAGCAACTGAACAGAGGAGCTGCTGTCCCTGTGCAGGTCCCTCACTCAGGGGCTCCTTTGGCTCTCTTTATCAACAGTACTGATAAACTGAAGGGAGAAATAAATCAATATGGATTTCTGAGTTGGTCGTAACTAAATCTGGCTTGTCTGCTGAAAGCTCTGATGATATCTTCATGTGGCTAATGAGGCGGATGCAAATGTTTTCAAGGAGCAAGACTCTGGAGAAGGGTGTGGAGGTGAGTCTTTGGCCTGCAAGTCCTGGATCATGATGTCTGTAAAGAAAAAGCAAGGTGTTCCCGAATGTTTCCCCACTGGAATATAAGCTTGGTGCAGGCGA
>NW_007744923.1:4843-5991 GCF_000696425.1 Galeopterus variegatus
AAGCTCCAGGGTCCATCAGGAAGGAATGGTGAGGTGGGATAGTGGGCTTAGGGCTGGTTAGTTTGAATAATTCTAGCAGGCTGGGGTTTAGGAGCTGCCCCTAGTTGTCTGGTACCTGGCCCTGGGGTGATGAGGGCAGGAGGAGAGTGGCCCAGGGTGTGAGAGCTGGCTGTAGATGGGTTGGTTTGCATTTGAAAGACATGCCGGAAGGCAACTCCTTTATGACCTTTGGGAATTGACCAGCCTTGGGAGGGGCAGTCTCTCCAGGGTCAGCAAGACCACAAGATGTCAAAGCCTCAGGAAATGCAGAAAATTAAAAAAATAAAATAAAACATGATTAGTACAATGGTCTGAAAAACACCCCAAATCATTAAACTGTTAACGCCTGAGTCAGTCTCACCCTGTTGCTGGGCTTCCCTCACTCCTAAGACCTGCTCCGATGCAAACTCCTCCCTGTTCCCAGCCCCAGTTCCAGACTTACCCTTAATTTGCTAGAAAATACTTGGCATTGATGGGAAATTAGACTTGGGCTTTTCATGTGTGCTCCCTGGGGAACTGCTGATCCTTAAATTTAGATGTACACCATGCCTCGGTCTCCGTGCAGATGGACACTTCTGTGTCTGAAAGCCTGTTGTGGTCCATTTCCTTTACAATTGGCTATTAAGAATCAAACCCAGTCATCTGTTGAGCTAGGTATTTGCCATTTGCCAATTCATAACACTTAAAATAGTAATCTCAAACTATTTTGTTAATTTTTAATAGGCTCTGTCTGTGCAACTGGATGCTGACTCGAGAGCAGCCACTCTGCTCGGCCTCCTGATTGTTTAAGAACTTGGCCAAGACTTCAATGGCTTTTTTTTTCCATCTCATAGACTTTTATTCCAGCTTTAGGATAACATAAATTCCACCTGATTACTCACTTCCCTATCTAATTCACACTTAGTCATTAATCAGTTTTATTAACATAGCGACTGACCCAACTTGCCATTACACATGAAGGCAGTTTACCTGCAGTGTTTGAGGAGGATTCTCTTTCGAAAAACATTAAATTTCTTTCTTTCTTTCCTTCCTTCCTTCCTTCCTTCCTTCCTTCTTACAGAAAACATGTGGACAATGAACAAAGAGATGACAGGGGGACTTTGCCATTT
>NW_007744923.1:6749-15664 GCF_000696425.1 Galeopterus variegatus
AGGATTTTTACTTAACCTTGTGGATCTTATTTCTCCTTTCTCCCACACCCAACATGAGATAAGCTTTATACCTTTTTAAATGTCTGAACACTTCTTTATTCCGTCTTATGATGAATTGACAGCTTGTCTTGGCATAGAATTCTGGATTGAAAATAGTTTTCCCTGAGGACTTTGAAGCCATTGCTCCATCTTCTTATAAGCAACCATTGTTGCTAATGAGAAGTCTAATGCCATTCTGAATTTTGCTTTTCTTGTATGTGCCCTGCTGCTTTTCTTTCTTTCTTTTCTTTCTTTCTTCCTTCCTTCCTTCCTTCCTTCCTTCCTTCCTTCCTTCCTACCTACTTACTTACTTACAGAAAACATGTGGACAATGAACAAAGAGATGACAGGGGGACTTTGCCATTTTTTATATACTCCTCAATACCTTTCTTTAAAAGACACATGTTATTTCACCTTCTTAACCTATTAAGAATTATTTACTGTCTTTTAGTAGCATTTTAAAAACTATATACAGTGTATATGAAACAGGTCAGGGATATTTATTAAAAATTATAATTAAGGTCTATCACCTAATCTCAACAATTAAATACTAGATGTAAACTTTCTTTAAAAGACACATGTTATTTCACCTTCTTAACCTATTAAGAATTATTTACTGTCTTTTAGTAGCATTTTTAAAACTATATACAGTGTATATGAAACAGGTCAGGGATATTTATTAAAAATTATAATTAAGGTCTATCACCTAATCTCAACAATTAAATACTAGATGTAAAACAAAAATGTTTTTATGATTAAATATTCCCCCAAATTTCTTTTATGCAGGAGGCTTGAAAAAAACTCTCAAAGTGTAATTTTGATGTCTGCCATTCACCTTGAGGGTGTTTTTAGAACTCTACAGGTTTTTGATCTATGCATAGATGCATACATAGAAATAAAGTTGAGTGTTCATTGCACGTGAATTAGGTTATTGCATAAGACACAATCATTGTACGAAACGTGTAGGATCAGCTAATGTTGAATTTGCTCGTTACTGAAGATGGTCAACCTGGAGCAGAGCTCACCTGAGTGGATGATGATAATTTTGGACACTGTGCTAAACGGTCACATAGATTTTCTCATTTACCCCATAGACTAAGCTTGTGAGGTGGGTTCTCTGAAGATTTCCATTGGGCAGATGAGAACATTGGGCTGGGGCTTGGAGAACCTGTCCCCTGACTGCTTAAGGCCCTGGCCGCTCCCCACTGGGCCACTCCAATCAGTGGGAGGGTCAGTCACACTCTCCTTCCCACAGCAGCCACCAGAGGCACAGCTCGTCATCACAAAATGCCCTGGAGACGTGAGGAATACCTGTTGGTGAACATTTGGACCAAGGACTGCAGGACTTTGTCCCCATGGAGACCGTAAGCTCCCTGGGGACAGGATACATGTGAACCTTCCTTTCATGAGGCTGCCAGACCCCGGCCCAGTGCTCAGCTGAAGAAGACCTTGGCTTCGTGGACAGAGTCCCCACCTGGGAGGTCACACGCGGAGTCAGAACACCTGGTTCTGAATCTTGGCTATGCTCTTTGCTGTGTGACATTAGGCAAGTCACCTAACCTCTTTGAGTCTCAGCTTTCTCATCGTGAAAGATGGGGATGAAATCTGCTTCCTGGGGTGGTTGTGAAAACAAGTGATAAAATTATCAGTAAAGTGTTTTGTAAACTGTAATTAATACAAATATGAGCAATTAAGTATGTCCCAGTTGAATTGCAACACACTTATGCCTTGGCCCAGAGACCTTGAGGCACCTGCTCTCCAGGCGTCTTAGCCATCCCAGGGACCCCAGTGTCGAAGTCTGTATTGGGCAGGTTCCCTGGGAGTGCTGAGAACAGAGGTGAATATAGTTGGTAATATTATAGGAGCTCAAGTCACAACTCCTCACAGCTGAGAAATTCTGCTGGCCCCACTCTGTGGCTCCCTTCTTGCTGGCCACGTGTCACGACCTAGCCCTTCCCGTCACCAGATGGGGCAAGTACTATTTCTCTCCTCATTTACAGGCGAAGGGACTGATGAAGCACACAGAGGCTGGAGCAGTGGCAGGGGAAGGAGGCTCCCTACTGGACATGGAACAGGGATGTGGCAAAGGCCAGCTACTGGCCAGTGTGGCTAACTCCAGAGGCCCTGAGCTGACCACTGGTCTGCAGATTGCCGAGCTCTCCTCTCTGCAAGTTCAAGGAGCTTTGTAGGGCCTGGCAAGCTGTGCCGCCCACCCATGGGGGTCTGGTCATGTGGGGAATGGGATGCTGCAGAGGATTCTGTATGAAAAACATACTTTCCTCTGCACCCCAACCGACTCCTCACCAATCCCCATCTAAGTCAGTGGGACGGACAGAAATGTCACTCTTTTACTCTGACATGCCCTACACATGGTGTACAGGGCCAGGCCTTGTGAAGCTGGTCCTCTTGAGGCATTCGGGAGGGCAAATGTGGGCACCGCAGCCAGAGGGGGGAGGCAGGCCTGAGAGAGGGCTGAGGGGTGGGGTCCGGGCTTGAGGGGAGGTGTTTTATTTCTTGTTTTTGATTGAGGGGAGACTCACATAACATAAGATTGACCATTTTAAAGTGTACAACTCAGTGGCATTTAGGACATTTGGGAAGTCGTGCAAGCATCATCTCTGTCTAGTTCCAAAACATGTTCATCCCTGCCAAAGGAGACCCTGCGATGGGAGGGTTTGAAGCTGTGGCCTATGAGGCACATGACATAATCCACTCGGCATCCCCGTGGACTGCACGGCCACTTCCAGCACATCCTTGTGGGGCTTCTGCTGCTTCTGCGTAAGTGTATTCCAGTGGGGGAGTCCGAGGGGAGTCCACATGGACCCCTTCTCAGGGCAGAGGACATGGGAGCCCCGGATGGGTGGGATCCAGACTGAAAGTCACTGTGGGATGGCAGGGGCCACAGGAGGCTGCTTGACCCTCACAGGCAGGGACATGGGGCAGGGAGTGAAGTCCAGTTGACCTCGGCTCCAAGGGCAGAGAGGCCCCAGCTGATAACTGGGTCATAGAAGCTATTTGTGAGTCTTAAAAGGTAGCCTCTTAAGCTCGGCACAGAAATTTCTAGTACGTACAATGCCTTCCTCAGAGCTGTGTCCTCTGTACCTCGCACTGCAGAAGCACTGAGCTTCAGACGGTCACTGTGCATCGTCAGGGAGGCGAGGCTGGTTCCTGTTTCCTCTGTGCATCTCTGGCTCCTGCTGCCTTGGCTGACGATGGGGCAGAGGAGGCCACAGTGGCAGCTGGGGAACAGGGGCCAGAGCCCGGCCCACTGGCTGCGGCCCCCACAGAAGGCAGGGTCTCCAGCTTCCTGGAGCCACAGCCAGGCCCAGACACAAGCGGGCCCCTCCCACAGCCCCTGCCCTGCCATCCGCCGGTGACAGCCCACCTCCTTGTCTGGAGTCAGAGCCAATTTTTTTGCTATTATTTCTCTCTGGTGCATTTCTGGTGTTTCTTAGTAGCTTTACCAAAAAGTGACTTTGAAGAATATCTCTTTTCTTTAAAGCAGGCTGTACCTAGGTACTCCTAAACTAAGATTATATTTTATTGAGGATTCCCTTATATTGTGATTATTTAATGGACAATATCCCCTGCTGGGATAGGCAGCAAATATTCACAGGGAAAGAAAAAAAAAAAGAAAAAGATACACTTCCTGAGATACATTTGGCAAAGAGAATCCAGCTTCTTACAAGAAAAGAATGTAATGAATTTTCTCTATTTTTAGTCATGCATAAATCCCTTTAATAGGTTTGAGCTCAAAACTCCATATTTGTCTTGGTCTGAAGTAAAAACCTACAGGATGAGTTTAAATGACAGCATGTTTGTCCAATGCTATGTATGCACCAAGGCTCCCGAAGTGGGGAGAGGTTTGCAGGACTCTGGGGGTCATTGCAACCCAACAACTGGGACCCTCTAACGTGTCCAGAAACGGGATGGAAAGGACTTCTGCTCAGCTTTCCTGGCAGCAGACCAGACAGGAACAAAATGCCCACTAAAGGGCTGGGAACACCAGTTTCCATGTCCAGTCAAGATAGACGGGAGGGGACAATTTTGAACTTGGCCCTTAGGGAATTTATATCAAGGCCCAAGGAGGGGGGTGATTATATTAAAATAAAAGATTAAGAGAAAGAAATGAATCATAGGGTCACTTCAAGACTCCAAGCCTTTCTTTTTGAGGATTTAATTCTTTTAAAGACTTAACACAGGCTGAGAGCCCTTGCCCTACCCAAGGCATACATATGGCCAGGATTGTGTGGAATGAGAGAGGTGGGCCCAGCACTGGCCGTCAGAGGGGTGACTGAGTGGACCACATCAACAAGGGAGGTCAAGGTCATGGACAAGCCTGAAGTTGTACAAGGGCCACGCCATGTGGCTGGGCCCACAGGAGGGCAGAGACTGGAGGCTGGAAAAAGGGAATCAGAAAAGGTAGTGATCTTGACTTCAGAGGTGAAGGCCCCAAGGACAACACGTGCATAACCTCAGAACCCTGCCAGGAGTCTGGAGAGGCGTGTGTGGGGGGTGTGGGAGGAAGGGGACATGGACGCATGTCCCTGACCCCACGCTTCAGGTTGCTGTGGTTTGGAAGCTCCACCCATACAAGTACCTTTTTACATCGGAGCAACGAACCTGGAATGAAAAAAAAGCATCACAGCTCAGGTTTTCTGCAGTCCAGAGGTCCCCCCAGTTCTTACCATGCATCATCGTTAGTGAGTAAGCAGAGTTCAGAGTGTCTGCGACCAGGGAGGTGCCGACATCACGGGGTAAGGAGGGTACCCAAGGCTCATCTCCTCTGACACCCACCCAAACCGGCAGCGGTAAATGCAGTGAATGCTCCCTGCGCAGCTGGTGACCAGCCCTGTCCTTTCTATTTGGTCTTCCAGCCCTGCCTCCCCAGGAGTCAAACCAGGTCATACCCCTGTGTGCCTGGCAGACAGCCACGAAGGCAGACAGGCATCACCGTGTGTTTGTAGAATGCGCTGCTGTGCTTCTCAAAGCACCTGAACATGTCCTTATTCTGTCCCCGTCGGCCCTCCACGAGCAAGCAAGGCAGGGAGGTTCCTCCTAGTTTACGCACTGAAATCTCAGACCACAAAGAGGCTCAGCCACTAGCCCAGGCTCAAAAGCCCTGCCCTGGGGCACAGGTCCCTCGGCTCCACTCCTGAGGGATTCTCCATGGCCCGCTCTAACCAATGGGATCTAGGCATCCCGTTGGAGTGATTTTGAGCATATCCTTTTGAAATACACCTGGCACGGACATAAATAACTCATTTTTTTTACCTTCATAACTTAACACAGAATATCCTCCATGAGACTGCCCTGCATTGATTGACAGCAACAAACCAAAAGAGAATCGGAAATCAATCAATTTTCCAGGTCAAAACACTTTTGCATAAGCTCCCATTAAAGTCTTTTAAAAGGACCTTTGCTATCTTCAAGTTCCTTAAATGTCTTTTGTCTTCTCACTGCACTCTGTGTGTGCGTGTGTGTGTGTGTGTGTGTGTGTGTTAAGAACACAACACAAGACATATCCTCTAACAAATGTATAAGTGCACGATGCTGTATCATTCAGTACAGGCACTGCGTTGCACGCAGGTCCCTAGAACTTATTCACTGCACTTCAAGTGCAAACAGCATCACCCTGAGTCCCTGTGATGTGGTCACCAGGTGTGTCTGCTGGTCCAGCCTTAGCTAGGAACCTACACAACGCCTGACCCCTGGGTGTCTGCTGGGGAGACCACAAAATGCACAGCTGTTGTCTTGGTCTCATTTTGCAGCCAGATGTTTTGGTCCACGTAGGGTAAAAATAGGCTTTGAGATTATTCTAACTATATCACAGTAAGAAACCTGCTCCCAATGTTACATTCTAAATCTGCACCATTTGAATAATAATGGGCATCTGAGTCCTGCTCAGTCTATCCCTAAATTCATTCCCTGAAGGGCAGAAATTGACCCCCTTACTGCCCTTCCTGTAGTGGGTGGAGGAACCAAATTTTTGCAAATGTTTCTTTTTTGTATGAGTAAATGGAAGGGCCGAACCAATCCAAATATCACTTTTTAAGATAATTATGTTTGGAGAGAGGGACGTTTGTGCAAGTTTTCTGTTTAATTCAGAGCTACAGGGAAATCTAGAATGATCAAAAGTAGTTTCCACCCTTCCCTACAGTGTTGAAAACAGCACATGCTACATACGCAGTTAATGCCTGAAGTCCAGCTAATGTACTCGGTAATTGAAAACAAAACAAAACAAAACCCCAAAACCATTGAGTAATTTTGCTTTGATTTTTACTCGCAGTGCCAACTATGAAGTGGAAATCCTCCACCTTAGTGAACGGTCATGCACCTGTGATTTGGAAGGAGTAGCTGGCTCAGCAAACATATTTACGTGTGGTAATAACTGCAAACAAGGCAGCAACTTGCACATATGCAAACAATAACAACTGATAAACAAACTAAACCAAACGCCACCACCCAAAACCCCTAAACTATTGAAGCAAAAATATCTTGGAAACAATATTTTCATTCTCACTTCACCAGGGTGACATCTTCTTGGAAAGACTCTGCACTGGCTGTTCTCTGTGTGCCCCCTACCCAGGGCCCTTCTCCCCTTCCTCTGCTCTGCTCTGTGCCCCAGGAAGCTGACCTTTGCAGAATGCACCTCCTGGCACTCTGTCTGGCCGACTTCTGGCTGGGTTCAGCCAATGGGAGAGACTGGCAGGAGACTGGTGGGCATTTCTTCCTTACTCCCCTATGCTTTGCTGCCAGGTCTCTAATTGCAACCAAGCCCCACAACTCTGGCTCTTATTTGCTCCTATGGCACTGTTTCCTCTTCTTGTCCCTTGCCCCATGCAAGGTAGTGGCTTCCCAGAGTAGCAACAACCTCCCTGCTGGTTCCCCAAGCTTCCCATACCTCTGTCTCTGCTCCCTTCACCAAACTGTCTTCTCTCCAACCATCTGGCATGAATTCTGTTTCCTGCTGGGACCCAGACGGATATAGATTTATATTACCACCCAAGATAAATTAATCAGCTGCCTTCCAATGCCTCTCCACATTCTTCTTTGGTAGCATTTGTCACCTCCACAGTAACTGTCGTATTTCTGTCGGTCTCCTCAGTAGACTCTGAGCTCACGGAGGCCTAAGACTGACTTATCCACCTTTCACACCAGCGTCTAGCACGCTATCTGGCCTCTGATGGGCAGTTTATCGATACTGCTTGAATGCACATGAAATTCTAGATTAAACAGAGTGAAGGCACTTCTGACAAAAGCAGCACACCTTTTACTATTCACTTCAGGCTGTACTTTCATTGAGCATCTGCTGTGTGCCAGGTTGTGTGCTGGGTGATAGGGACAGATCATGAGCAAGACAGACACACTCATGGCCCTCAAGGAATTTATAATCTAAGTGAATGTTAGGGTACCTAATAACAAAATAGGTGGTTACCATAGTGTGTGATGAGTGTTTTCACTAGGGGAGGAAAGGGTACTTTGCAAACATCCAGAAAAAAATGCAATCCAAATTGGGAGTGGGCAGGGAGGGCAGTCTAAGGTAGGGCGGGTCATCCCGGATGCCTGCAATGGAAACAAGTTAATCTAGCCAGGTGGAGCTGAATGAAGTGGGGAGAGTGCCCCATCTAAAGTGGGGTGATCCTCAGCTTGAGCAAATGGAGTCCTGTGGCCATGCGGGGCGCATGTCCATCTGGAGCCAAGAGCTTGAAGCTGCAGGGGAGACAAGGGGAAGGTAATGGGGAGGGGTAAGGGTGGGTTTCCAGGGTGCTAACTACATTCTAGTTATTGACCCGAGTGGTTTTATAATTACAGTTTACAGTAATTTGTTTTTTATGCATCTCTATCTAGATTTCCTATCTATGTTTTCCAATTATAAAAACGTAAGGATAAAGCCTCTGAATTCCTTCAGCTTGTTTTCCAATTATAAAAACGTAAGGATAAAGCCTCTGAATTCCTTCAGCTCCCGGGAGGGATTTCAGCCATCTAAACAAGACTTTTCGAGCACTTTATTGTAACTTCAGACACAAAGACAAAGGTGAGAATTATGCAAGGCTGAACAATGATTGTGCAATGACTGGCCTTGGCTGAGAGTGGATAAGGGGGTGGATAAGGCAGTAGATTGGGACAGGATGGGAGGGGCAGGGATGGTAGACAGAGCCCAAACCGCTCCCACCTCAGGGCCTTTGCATGTGCTGTGTTCTCCGCCTGGAAGGCTGTCCTTCCAGATGTTTGCAGGGCTGGCTCCATCGCTTCTCTCACTTCTCTACTCAAATGCCGCCTCCTCACAAGGCCTTCTTTGATTACCATTAGCAAAATAACTCCTGCATGAAACTTCATCTCCTTACTCTGCTTTAATTTTCCTTCCTTATGTTATTTTCCCTATCTGAGGTTAAATTATGTATCTATGTGTCTTCCATTTGGGCATGTGCTTTGTGTGTTTTCCGCTGCGTCCACGGGACCTAGATAGAAGAGGTCTTGGAACACAGGTTGAACAAATGCTTGCTGGGCAATCTTGCTTGCTAACTCACATCAGTAGCTAGTGGCCCTTTGAAGGGCTGCTTTGAGAAAGATTTAGAGAATCTGAGTATGGTAATCAATAACTGATATCCTGCCTGGCCATGGGGTGGTAGAGCTACAGGGTGGGTTGGCAACATTGCTGCCTAGTAGAGGGGTTGGGAATGGAGCTGAGTTTATACTAATGTACTAGCCAACAAGTTAGCATTATGGGTTTATGGGCAGGAGAAGTGTCATAATAAAAATGTGGCAGGGGAAGAGATTTCTGTAGGCAAGCTACACATGTTGGGGCAGAAGAGGGCTGTTGTAGGAAAAAGCGTGGCACTGGCAGGCTGCTGTGGGAAGGTCTGGGGTAGTGA
>NW_007744924.1:0-676 GCF_000696425.1 Galeopterus variegatus
CAGTGAGAAAAACGCCAGTTAATAGTCATTGAGAGGTAAAAATGTAACAGGCCCTAATCTAGATGTTAGTCATTGAGAACAAAAAATGATGGTCTAGAGGGGCCATATCTTTGACCTCAAAGAGCTTACAATTGATTTGAATCAAGCACATAGAAGTATCTATCACAAAGTACTCCGGCATTGACTTTTGTAATCATTTTGTATTCCCAAGANACTCTAGGGTACATTCTTAAAAGACCGCATTTCTTCATTTAGGGATAAAGGAAAATCTTTCCCTATTACTTCTAACCATTAACCTTCTCAAATCAATATAAACATTTGCAATGAACTTCTTGAATAGAGATATATTTTCTTTCTTTTGTCTTCTGAAATAGAATTGATGAGGGGTAGTCATTTCAAAAATAGTGATGAAAAAAGCGTTTTGTGATATAACCCATTCAATAGTTTTCCTTATGACTGCCACACCAACTTTATCAACCCAGAAGGCTACGTTTGGGCAGTTTTCATATCAAAGCTGAGCTTTTGAATATTTCTTCAACCAAATCCAGAATGTGCTGTTTGAAGTTAATTCTACTGTTGCTGATTTAACAGTAATCTGAAACAGCTCCCAACGTATAATAAAATCAGTAAGTATTTATTGGCTGACTGCACTTCAGTTCTGCCTAACAGAGTTAAG
>NW_007744924.1:2787-3421 GCF_000696425.1 Galeopterus variegatus
TTGGAGTTAGGCTTCAAAATACTCTTCCTTGAACAAGGAAACAAAATTTAAAAAAAATAATGCAACAAGACAGAATGTTAACAGAGACTCAGATTTTGAAAAATTAGGGGGAAAAAGATGTCAAACTAGTGTTTTAAGGGAGCAACTATAACAATTTTATTGGGAATAGGTAAATACCTTCAGCATTTTTGAACTGCCAGTATCTTTGATCCTATGGTAATAAAGAATGAAATCATTGTTTTACTGTCTTTAACTGATTAAGGCAAACCATTTAGACTGTTATTGTTTCAGTGCAAAGAGCTATGAAATGGCTGTGTTAAACTATCATTATTAAAGAAGTGAAACAGGCTTACTGGTTAAATGACTCTTTTTTTCGCTTTAAAAGTTTCCTTAATTTTCATTCCTTTTTTTTTTTTTNTTTTATTATGGCTGACAAATAATTCTACTCACTGGTCATTCAAGTCCCAGACCTTAGGCTACATATAGAAGAACTGATCCAGCAAGTTTGGCTCCCTGCCTATTACAAGAAAATATTAGTGCCTGTGTCTAAAGTCAAAGTTGTAGCTAGCAGGAGCGAAGGTTTAGATGTCCTCAGGACCTCTGAATCATAGTCTGGCTTTTCCTGCCACTGTTG
>NW_007744924.1:8911-10201 GCF_000696425.1 Galeopterus variegatus
CAGTTTCATTTGCTCCAGATCCACTGCCAACTTGAAAGCTCCTGTGCATAAAGCACTGCCACGCTTGAAAGTATAATAAACGTTCTGTAATATTCTTGGAAACCAAAGACACTGTGAGCTCAGGGAGTTGAGCATTTATACGTTTAAGTCAGGTACTGCAATTCCCCTACTCTCATGAGATACAAAATAACCATGGGCTGAATAAAGCTGCTACATTGTCTGCTAACAATGAAATTTCACCCAAGTCTATCAATATAAAATGAAGGTTGGCATTCAGGGAAGAGTGGGAATACCTGAGTGGGTAACATGAGTGTTTTGAGGATAGAACAAACACTCAGGCTGTATCCAAAAAACAGAAACTCAAGATTTTTAGTAAAAAACATATTTGATCTTCCATCTATGTGAGAAAATAATTTTTTTCAGGGATAAATCTATTTTTGTGTGTTTCTTATAGTCACTAAAAATATTTGACCCTCTTGACATAACTTTCCAGTTTGAATTTTTTAAAAAATTAAAAATATAGAAATGTTTATCCTTCATTCTTAGAAGTATCTGGCATTTGTTACAGATATTCTNTTGAAGCAGTAGTCAAAAAGACACAAGCCTACAGAGTACTATTCTGTAAAAAACAGAAGAAAGAACTTTTCAAACCACAGACATCATGAGGTCTGAGAAAATTCTGTCTTCTATAGAAATACTGTTTTCCCTACTGCTTTTTTAACATTAAGCTGGCTTCAGAAGGCTAAGAAAACAACAGGATACCTAACATATATTTTACTGGTCCTGATAAATACATACGTAATTTTCATAGCTGAAGTGACCTCAGCATGCCTCAGTTTCTTGTTCTGTAGAAAGGATGTAAATCAGACCCACAGGGCTTTTGTAGAAGCCTTAGCTCCTGTTCTCGCTTACAAAATAGCTCAGTCACTATTTTCCAAATCTGTCCTCCTTTCTGAGATACCTGAATTTTCACTTAGTTCTCCTGGAAAAGATTCTCGAAGGCTCATCAAGATGCTAGCCCTTCCACCATGAATCAGCTCTGGTTTCTTCCTCCACCTCTATATCCAGAGGTTCATGCGAAAGCTGATGATGAGAAATCTGACAGTAAAATGGAGCTGGAAGATCTGGTGGAAGGTTGTTGTTTTTCCCTACCCCCACCATCCTTCTTTTCCCCTCTTCTCCCCTTTGTCAAATGGCTTGGCTGCTGCAACACGAGACAAATAGTTGCGCTGTGTCTGCTCTCTGCATGAGGTGAGGTGAGGAGGGGAGCATTGACTGCCAGGCACCAGA
>NW_007744924.1:11795-12433 GCF_000696425.1 Galeopterus variegatus
CACTATCAAAGTGACAGTAAATAAATTAAAAGTTATAAGCCCATAATAACAAAAAGAACAAGAAAAAAGATCCGTGGAAAATGTGGCAAGAAGATAAAAGTATGGAGCAGAGAATCCAGGCATAAAATGAAAAGTCTACAACACAGAGTTAGAGACTATACCAACAAGGCTACTCATTCAATCAGACGCAGAGAGAACGACAGAGGGTGGGAGTGAAGACAAGGTAAAAAATGGGAGAAGAATTTAATTTGTTTAAAATCTAGATCATAGGGAATCCTAGACCACCACATGCCTCATCCTAACTTCTTGTGCAGATCAGGAGTTTACCCAAGCAACACATTGGAAAGTTGTTCTTTACAAAAACTGCCAAATAGGTTGGAAAAACTAGGGCACTTAGCAGGGATATTGTCATTGTAAAGTAAAGCACTAATAATTGCATAATTTTTGAGAACCTCTAGGTTAAAGGCCAGCTCCTCATTTGCTCATGGAATTTCTTGCTGGTCTCCAACCTTCTTGTCTGTCATGTTAATCTCTCAACATAAAATACAAAAGAACAAATAAAGACACTAGGTATTCGAAGAAAGCCTCCAGCATGAAAGGTAAAGACATAGATAAAATTAACCCCCAAAGAGGCAAGT
>NW_007744924.1:14309-14948 GCF_000696425.1 Galeopterus variegatus
TGCCTTAGTTCTTTGTATATTCTGGATATTAATCCCTTGTCAGATGCATTTTTTGTGAATATTTTCTCCCATTCTGTAGGATGTCTTTTCACTGTATTGATTGTTTCCTTTGCTGTGCAGAAGCCTTTTAGTTTGATATAATCTCATTTGTTTATTTGTTCTTTTGTTGCCTGTGCTTTGGGGATGTTATTCATAAAGTTATTGCCCAGTCCTAAATCCAGGAGCATTTCACAACTGGGGATATATCCAGAGGATTGGAAAACATCAGGTTGAAGGCATACCTGCACTCCCATGTNCCTGGAGAAAATTATCCTAAGTGAAACAACCCAGGTGCAGAAAGAGAAATACCACATGTTCCAACTCATAACTGGGAGCTGAATCCATAAATAAAAAAATGAATGATAAAAAGAGACAGAGAGAAAGAATGAAAGAAACAAAAATCACAGTAGTACATTGAACTTTTAGAAAAATAGAGGTGGAAGAGGGAAGAGGAGGGGAAGAGGAAGGGAGGCTAAAGAGGAATTGGTCAATGGACACGAAGAATGATTGCGTATTGCAATGATGAATAAGCTTACTATACTTATCTAATCACCACACATTCTACACAATTATTGAAAATCAACATTGTACCCCACATGT
>NW_007744924.1:15260-15663 GCF_000696425.1 Galeopterus variegatus
CACTGGCTTTATATTCCATCACCTCCTTTCCAACACATGCCAGCACACATATGTAGACCATCCAAACAAACAAAAATATAAAATAGAACATTTAGGAATATTAACACATGCAAATTGTTCACCTACTTAATTTTTCTACTCTTGCCAACTTCACAGCTGTCAATCAGTAGTAGAAACCTACCAAATATTCCAACATCTGCTTTTATATGATTGATTTCTTTTATTTTTAATGACTCCCAAGAGAAGCAGTAGATTTTTTTAATCAAAATTCATTTCAATATTTTTCCCATGCTATTAATCACAAAAATAAATCATACAAAATCTATTCATTTTCCATCACACATCCCCTTACTCTTAAACCATTTTGTCTCTTGAATAATGTAAAAATGTTTACTTTTCCCTC
>NW_007744925.1:0-495 GCF_000696425.1 Galeopterus variegatus
TTTATTGATGTCCTTCCCTGGCACACTGTTGGTCTCTGATCACCTAACCATCCTATTTATATGTAGGTGATAGAGTAGCTGGTTGGGGTGGGAGTTGGGGGAGAAGAAGAAAATCCTGTACTCTAACAGGCTTGGTTCCCATGAATTTACAAACTCCAAATATCACTTTTCTTCTCATTGCTCTTTGGCAGCCTCATTTCATGAATTTCTCTGGGTTTTCCCTACTCTGATTTCTCAATATCCTTCTTTATTCTAGTTGTTAATTTTGCCTCTTATTTAGCCCACATCGAGACACTTGACCCATGCTTTCTCATTTTCAGTGCTTATTTCAATCAGTCACTCTCTCTAGATACAGATCTTTTCATCTTTCCCTGAAGTCTGAGGAAAAGAAAGCACTTTAAAGTGAGTATCTCTATCTATGCTGTATCTCAAAACCCTTTTTGTTTTCTTTAAAAGGTAATTGTCAGTATTTACTTTTCTTCTATTATCTTTAAT
>NW_007744925.1:3427-3967 GCF_000696425.1 Galeopterus variegatus
ATGAGTGTCTTTAAGGAATATTGAATTAAGACTGAGACACCTGTCTCCTCAGGTTTGTCTAAGTAGCAATACTTGATAATTTTAAAATTTGCAATATTAGATTATTGAAATATAGCTCTGTGTTTTTTGTTGTTGTTCTTTGGAGGTTTTGAAT
Organism: Galeopterus variegatus; assembly: GCF_000696425.1. Lineage (NCBI taxonomy): Eukaryota > Metazoa > Chordata > Mammalia > Dermoptera > Cynocephalidae > Galeopterus > Galeopterus variegatus. Next base: position 3,582 of record NW_007744925.1, read on the forward strand.
GTAAGTGAGAGCATTGGAGAATAAAAAAAATGTATTAAATGTGATTTAGGTTTATGGGGATGATGAGGTTTTAACAGGAGAGTTTGTCAAGAAAGTAAATTTATATATTTCTAGGGAGGAAATGCATAAACAAAAAGTAGCTAATGAGAAGCAATTTTGATGGTTTATTTTTGTTATACCAATTGTGACATGTCAGCTGGAAATAACCTGTGTTCCCATTAACCTGTTCCCTTGCTGCTGTTTCCAAACCCTCCAGATGGCCTATGGCTAAGTATTGCTTCTGATCATCTGATAATGGAGAAGAGGACCTATAACAATCCCTTCGTGAGTATTGTTTAATTTGAAAAAGAAACTCTAAGCAAACCTTACTTGATGTTTTAAAATAA
>NW_007744925.1:5929-6570 GCF_000696425.1 Galeopterus variegatus
AAGAATGCATTTCTCAGAGTGTATCCCTCTTGTTAAGTGACACAATTGTGTTTGCATTTTTAAAAAAAAAAATCAAACTGGAAACTTTCATGTTAAAAATCTTAATTTTGACGATGTTAAAAATTGTAATTAGTTGGAAAAAGACGTAGTCTTAAGCCTTACTTCTCCCCAATAGTTCCCCTCTCCATAAGCAATGACTTTAATTCTTTTTGTTGTTCCTTGGCATTTAAATACATATTTTTAAATGATGTGCTTTTATTGATATTGTTATCAGATTTTAAGTTATAAACTAAGGTTATTTATTAATTCACTGTTGTTGTAATGGCTGAGGATTTATTTTGTTAGTATTCTCATGATGTTTTTTCTACCACATTCTCCTAATATTAGTAATATCGGTAATCAGTTGCCACAAGATAACTGCTGATATGAGCCACTTCAAATCTAAGTTGTTTGCTACAGAACATTTCTTTTTTTATGCACTCCTTTCCCGCATCATTTTCACTTGTACAATATTTTCTTTAAATATATATTTGATTTTTCAAAATGTTTATTCAGATTATCTGCTCAATAGTGTCCTTGATTTTCATAAACTAGTTCCTTCTTGCCTTCACCTGCCAACTGTAATCTGAGCTGGTGGCTCT
>NW_007744925.1:9342-9569 GCF_000696425.1 Galeopterus variegatus
CATGACAATAGTCATTGAAAATAATGGAAGCAGTGTAGTTTATTGGGTTAAGTCTAAATGATATAAGATTATATCCTCTAACTGGATCTCATGAATAAATCCATAACCCCATGACCTTTCAGTGACATTCTTTATTGTAAATGCAGGAATTAATAAGCAATGTTAAATGAGTGTCTTTAAGGAATATTGAATTAAGACTGAGACACCTGTCTCCTCAGGTTTGTCTA
>NW_007744925.1:15209-15662 GCF_000696425.1 Galeopterus variegatus
TTTTCATAAACTAGTTCCTTCTTGCCTTCACCTGCCAACTGTAATCTGAGCTGGTGGCTCTTAGTTTACCTTAGTTTAGCTGTCACCTTGGTTCAATGCCTCATCTTTTCCCCCATGGGATCCATTATTTCCTAGATCCCATGTCTTCATTTTGATTAATTGATTGGTTAGCTGATTAATATTCCCTTGTTTCCCCAGAGCATATCTTCTAGTCAATATCTAAGCAAATGTATATGGGAGGACATTTTGATGGTTTTGTGTCTTAATATGTTTTATATTTTTATTATACATTGCATATATTCTACCTTAAAATTTGATTTAAATTTTATTTGGATATTTAAAAATTATTGTCCCCTCAAAGCTTCAGCGTCTTTTAGAATCGTGGCTGGTGAGAAATCCAGTGCCAGTCTGAATATTTGTCTATGACCTATTTTTCTCTGGAAGTCTTTAGGT
>NW_007744926.1:0-1530 GCF_000696425.1 Galeopterus variegatus
TCTCACAGGTAAATACATTCATTCCATCCCCAAAGTCTTCTTATTTCAACTCAAAAGTCCAAAGTTCAAAGTCCCACCTGTGAAATAAAAAACAAGTTATCTACTTCCAAGAAACAATGGTGGGACAAATATAGAATACATATTCCCATTCAAAAAGGGAGAAATACACCAAAACAAAGGAGTAACAGGTCCCAAACAAGTCTGAAATCCAGAAAGGCAGGCATTTAATCTCAAAGCTTGCCTTAACTCCATGTTCAATGTCCTCTGCACACTGGTGTGAGGATTAGGTCCCCAAGGCCTTGGGCATTTCTGCTTTTGTGGCTTTCCTGGACTCAGGCCACACTTCAGCTCTCCCAGACTGGTTTTCCACTCTGGTAACTTCAGAAGTCTGGGGTTTCCATGGTGGTCTCATTCTCATGGCTCCACTAGGCATGGCTTTGGTGGGCTTTTTCTGTGGCAACTCCGACCCCATGTTTCCACTTGGCATTGCTCTAGTGAAGGCCATCTGTGGTGACTCCACCCCTGCAACAGATCTCTTCCTGGGCCCCCAAGGATTTTCCGTACATCTTTTGAAACCGGGGTGAAGGCTCCCACACCTTCACAGTTCAGGCGTTCTGTGAGCCTGCAGACCTAATACCACATGGACACTGCCAAGGCTTCCACCTTGCATTTTCCAAAGGTGCAGGTCCAGCTGCACCTGGGGCTGATTTAGCCATGACTGGAGTAGACAAAGCAGCTGGGGTGCTGGTGGGGGGAGCAGCTTCCTAAAGTGGCCCTGGGCAGTGAGCCCATGGAGGGCACCTCAAGCCTGTTCCCTGAGACTATTCTGTGTCCCTAACCTTCTGGATCTGTAATGGAAGACTTAGCCTCTGTGATCTCTGAAATGACTTCAAGATCTTTTTTGCCTTCTCTTGGTAATCCCTGTCTTTTGTACTCACCCTCTTAGCAAAGGTCCCCTGGGCTATACCCTTGCTTTTGTGGACAGGCTGAAAATTTTCCAATTTTTTGCCCTGTGCTGTCTTTTGAATTGTAAATACTGGCTTTACCTCATGGCTTTGCTGCCATAATTCAGTTTAAGCTGTTACAAGTAGCCATGCTGCTTCCTGAATGTTTTGCTGCTTAGAAATTTCTTCTTCCAAACACCCTGGGTCAGCATCTTGTGGCTTCACATTCCAGAAAATTTGGGGGCAGGAACAGAATGCAGCCAAGTTCATTGCCAGTTCATAGTAAGGGTGATCGTTGCCCCAGTTTCCAATGAGTCCTTTCTCATTTACATCTGAGATCTTCTTGGAATGGCCTTTACTGTTTATATTTTTATCAGCATTCTACTCACCATTATTTGACCAATCTCTAAACTAAACTTTCCCTGGTTTTCTTGTTTTCGAAATTTTCACCAGCATCTAGGCTTTTTCTAGCTTGTTTCTCCAAATTCTTCCAGCCTCTCCTCAACACCCAATTCCAAAGCCACTTCCACATTTTCAAGTATTTGTTATAAGCAACACCCCACTTATCTGGTACCAATTTTCTGTA
>NW_007744926.1:7238-7594 GCF_000696425.1 Galeopterus variegatus
TATATGGGATCCGAACCCGGGGCCTTGGTGTTATCAGCACCCACTCTCCCGAGTGAGCCACTGGGCCGGCCTAAATATTCATTTTTTTAATTGACAAGTAAAACTTATATATATTGTGGTGTATAGCATGATGTTTTTAAACATTCATACATTGTGGAATGGCTAAATGAAGTTACTTTAACATATGCATTACCTCACATATTTTATTTGTGATGAGAACACTTAAAATCTACTTTTAGCAATTTCCAAACAGATGATGCATTATTAACTACAGTCACCATGTTGTACAATAGACCTCTTGAATTTATTCCTCCTGTCTAACTGAAATTTTATATCATTTGACCGACATCACCACA
>NW_007744926.1:9027-10166 GCF_000696425.1 Galeopterus variegatus
TTATGTATTTTGGATACTGACCTCTTATCAGATGTATGTTTTGCAAATATATTCTTCCATTTCATAGGTTGTTTCTTCACTCTGTGGGTGTTTTCTTGGCTGTACAGAAGCTTTTTAGTTAGAGGTAATCCCATTTAACTATTTCTGCTTTTGTTTCCTGATCTTTTGGGATCATATCGAAAAAAATAATAATAATAATCACTCTCCAGGCCAATGTCATGAAATTTTTCTTCTGTGTTTTCTCCTAGTAAATTTAGATTCAGATCTTACCTTTAAGTCTTTTATCCATTTTGAGTTGATTTTCGAATATGGTGCAGGTGAGTGTCTAATTCATTCTTCTGTATGTGGATATCCAAATTTCCCAACACCATTTACCAAAGAGATTGTCCTTTCTCCATTGTGTGTTCTTGGCATTTTTGCAGAAAATCAATTGACTACGAATGTATGGAATTGTTTTTAGGCTCTCTATTCTGTCTCATTGGTCAATGTGTCTGTTTTTATGCCAGTACCATGCTGTTTTGGTTACTGTATCTTTGTCGTAGATTTTGAAATCTGGTAGTGTGATGACTCCAGCTTTGTTCTTTATGCTCAAGATTGCTTTGGCTACTTGGGGTCTTTTGTGGTTTCAAATAAATTTTATTTGCTATTTCTGTGAAAAAATTCAATGGGATTTTGATAGGGATTGCATTAAACCTATAGGTCACTTTGGGAAATATGAACCTTTTAACAATGTTAATTCTTCCAATCAGTGAACAGGGATATCTTTCCATCTATTTATCAATGTTTCATAGTTTTCAGTACACAGATCTATCACCTTCTTGGTTAAATTTATTCCTCAGTTGTGTGTGTGTGCGTGTGCATGTGCATGTGTGTGTGCGTGTGCGTGTGTGTAACTGTGGTAAATAGGATTGTTTTCTGGATTTATTTTTTGGATAGTTTATTGTTAGAGTACAGAAACACGTCTGATTTTTTAATCTTGATTTTGTATCCTGAAACTTTATAGAATTCACTTATTATTTCTAGCAGTTTTTTTGTGTGTAGTCTTTAGGGTTTTCTTTTTTTTTCTTTTTTTTCCTTTTTTTTGTCTTTTTTCGTGACAGGCAACGGATCGCAACCCTCAGTGTCACGCCCGTACCGGA
>NW_007744926.1:15413-15659 GCF_000696425.1 Galeopterus variegatus
TTATGTATTTTGGATACTGACCTCTTATCAGATGTATGTTTTGCAAATATATTCTTCCATTGCATAGGTTGTCTCTTCACTCTGTGGGTGTTTTCTTGGTTGTACAGAAGCTTTTTAGTTAGAGGTAATCCCATTTAACTATTTCTGCTTTTGTTTCCTGATCTTTTGGGATCATATCGAAAAATAATAATAATAATAATCACTCTCCAGGCCAATGTCATGAAATTTTTCTTCTGTGTTTTCTCC
>NW_007744927.1:0-231 GCF_000696425.1 Galeopterus variegatus
TCCTTCTGTGCATATGTGAGTGTCTCTAGATTATAGGTTTATTGAGTCAATGAGCATGCATTTTTTTTTTTGACCTGTGACACTTTTCTTTAATAATGCACAGCAATGCCCATGATACACAGCACCTATTATGTGAGGGAATGACGATCAGACCTATGGCTCTAAGAGATGCCCAATTTAAGGGAAATGTACACCAAATAGAGCAGTAATGACTCTTAACAAGGGAAGTAC
>NW_007744927.1:1393-15658 GCF_000696425.1 Galeopterus variegatus
GACCTTAAACAGGATTCTACCCCTAAATGTGTTGAACTGCTTTGTCAGGTTCTTTGTATGTCAAATAATAAATAATGTTGATACTGTGCTGAGGTGATATATTCTGAGTAAAGCATTCTGCAATGTGCTCTACTACCAAAAAAACCCCAAAAAAGATATAACAACTTGGAAAGTCTTCAGAGAAAAGGATTTCTGCACTGATAGGCACAAAAGCCTTAGGGGCTCCAAATGAAAGCATAGTAGTTTTTCCTCAGGACACCTACTTTGCCTAAGATAAAGCCTTTAAATCCCATGCATTCTCCATCTTAAGAAATCCATCACCCATACTTAATCCTTTACCACCAGCCAGCCAACAGCTGTATCTCTACCCAAAACCCTTCCCTTTACTTATCCAGCTATTTTCTGCACATAGTCTTGTGTAACCCTCTACCCAAAGAGGGTGGTTCACCTTGAAACTCTGTGTTATCAAGGCCCCTGATGGCCTCCACTGCATCCTCTGCCCGCTCCATGTGTACAAAGGCATAATCTTTCACGATGTCACATTCAATGACTGGACCATACTCCTCAAACTTGGCCCGAAGCTCCTTGTTGGTGCAAGTGGGACTGATATTGCCTACATGCAACTTTGTTGAGGTTTTACTCTTATTCTTGCTGGCTTCCACGTTGATGTTCACTCCGTGAAGCTTGTAGTGATGCAGGTTGCGTATGGCATCCTCAGCTGCAGTTTTGTCTTCAATGTGTACAAAGCCGTAGTTTTTAATGATGTCACATTCCAGCACCTTCCCATACTGCTCGAAGAGTGAGCGGATCTCCTGCTCCGTGGCCTCCCGGGGCAGGTTTCCGATGAACAGCTTCACCATCCTGACAAGAGCCTGCGAGAGAAGAAACAAGATTTCTAACAAAGGACCTTAGGCCTACATCAGTTATTAAAAAAAAAAAAAATCAATACTGCCATTTCCTTTTACTCTAGCGTATATTCCAAACAGTCTTCTCTCTCTCACACGCCCACCTTCGCACCAAAGGGAAGTGGGAGTGAAACAAGGAGGCCAGCTATAGTACAGGCCATAGAACCTGTAAGAATGAAAAAACGTCTCTAATAGGGGAGTTCTTAAACAAAGGGTTTAGTAATAGTTGGATACTTTCAAAGAAAAATGGGAATGAACTGAGCGCATAATTGAAGAGCTGAAGGTACTGGGCTTTTCTAATCCACTATGAGGACAATCAGAAAACAAGAGTCTAACAGACTGCCTGAAATTATGAATTGGCTCGTCCTCCCGTACTAACCTTAGCAGCCACCATTTCCGGAAATGTGGGCCTTCTAATAGCTACGTTTCGGGTTTCCTTTGGAAGTAGTGAAAGCACGACTTAGCCCAGATAGCGAGGCACGGAGAGTATAGGACGTGCTGGAGGGGAGAACGCCTCTCTCGGGGTACCGTCCTACAAGCTCCCGCAGAATGGAGAAATGCAATAAAAAGGGAGCTTCGGAATCACTGACCAGACAACGATGTCCCAGGGCCCTGAGAAATTCTCGAAACGGAATTGCTAAGCCTAAGGGCAGCGCGGGTACCTCGGTGGAAACCTCGCGGCAGGGAGCCTGGGCAGGGTGGGGAAGGTAAAGTATTCTCGAGGGGAGATGGTGGGGGAAGGGCCGCTTCAGGCTTACCGCGCAATGCCGAGGACTGAGGTCAGCTCTCAGTGACAGGTGCGGACGCCACGACCCCGCTACGACACCCGCTACGCTCAAGAGAGTGAGGTAAGATTTAACAGAGCAAAAGAAAGACAGTGTAAGGACTCGGAGTCTCTCACCCGCACGGAGTCAGCAGGGACTCTTCCTCGCGGCGCGGACGCTTCTCACAAAACGCTAAAATGGCGGCGGCCGCAGCAGTGACTCTGGGTAGAGGGGGAGGTGAGCCGACCACCGGATTGGCCGCTCGACAAAGAAAAGGGCAGGCGTTCCCGCAGATCCTCCTCCTGATTGGTTACCACGAACGCCCATTACCTGAGAGGCCGGGAAGAGGTGGAAACGTCAGTAAGCCGGGGCTTATATGCGAAAGCCAATGAACACCAACGTCGCGAAGCCGAAGTCACTGATTGGGTAAGGGTCGGAGTGAGGGAGGAACTACAAACGTGGGCTTCGCCGGCGGGGTGCGGCCCGCCATTAGGCGGAGCGAGCTAGGGTCCGGTGGGGCCGCGCTTCGCTTCATGGCGGCAACTTTGTTAAGCTTCTACCTTTCGCCATTTACATGTGCACACCCTGACGGTTTTCCGCGCTCCATTTTGGCTTCTCCTCCAAATTCCTCCTCTAAACTCCCTAACGCCACAACCCTCGCAGCCAGGATGCCATGGACAGTAGCTTACGCAGACGCCAGGTAAGAAAAATAGCGAAGCCCCCCACCTGAGGAAACCAGCCTTCTCCTTTGGTGAGGAATCCACACTAGCCCCGAGAGTCCTGGAGCTCCCCCATATTAAAACTACTTTCATAGGTGGTGAAAGGAACTCTGAAAACAGTCAATGGGCCCGACTTCAATTAGGGTGTAATGGCCAGAAGTAGGCCCAGCCAGAGACTTGCACTACCCAGGAGGCGCTGGGGACAAGTTCCTTCTAGGAACCGGCCTTCCAGGGCCCAAGATGAAGAAACGTCTGTGTGACGATGGGGACTGAAAACACACGCCCACCCCACCTTGAGAGAAAGAACTGGAGCAGCAAAGTTTTTTTGTTTTGTTTTATTGGGTGCCATCAGCCAGAGCTGTAGTTTTAAACCTCCTAGAATCGACCTTAGAGGGAAAAGCCTAGTCACAATCAACTACAGACAAAATACGGTCAAAATAACATTCTCTAAAGGGTCCGGCTCCCTCGTCACATTTTTTTATTATCCTCTGGCTGCTTCACATAATCCCACATTCACTAACCAAGCAACTTTACTGAGTCAACAAGACCCTTGGCAAAGCAGCTTTGAAGAGGGAGTTAAAGGGGGAATGGGGTAGTGGATGAAAGAACTTAAGACATGAACAAAACAGGCTAATAGCAGCGAACTGTTTATGAGGAAAGGCATCATCAGGAGTAGAGATGACATAAGTAGACCATACCACTATCCAAAGCAGCACCCCCCTACCCAAAAGAAAGGGAAGTTTTAAAATCCAACATGATCCAGGAATCCAATGGTAGAAACTGGTTAAGAACTTATTCTAGGGTGGAAAAAGGACCTAAAAAAATCAAAATATAATATTTACAGATGTGGTGGTCACTAATCTTGGTCCGTTTCATTGTGGATTCTGATGTGCCTCCGACTGAGTAAAGGCTACAGTGATGAGGAAAACCAATTCCATGTAACAGTCAGTTTTTATGTGCCCTTTGGATGGGGCCAGCAGGGAAATGCATGTGGTATAGAAATCCTCTCATCTCCTTTCAGTTTGATCTTCCAAATTGTGTGTGTCCCAACAGCCCTGGAGATAAAACCTTCTTTGAAAATACCAAAACAAATGAGGTCAACTCATTCTGTGAAACTAAGAATCTCTCTAGGTCCAAAGGAGAGATGGAATATAAATCTCAGGATCACAATTCAAGCCACTGTGCAGACATCAAGACTACTGAGCTCCCCATACCCCCAAAATCTACTTGATTGCCTCCTGAAAGCCCATTAGGTCCAGTTATAGCTCACTATGCAAGCTCATCTAACTGAAACACATTAAACCATCCTGATTTTTAAAACCCATTGCAACTGGAAAAAAATTCAAATTTCTCTTCCCTACCTAATCCAGTTCTTGCTGGAATATCCCAGTCTGTTTAACAACCACCTCTCTTGTCCCCTAACTGTGCTTCAGACACACTGGTCTTCTTGTCCCAAGCTCATTCAGACTGGAATATTCTTTCTTCAGGTCCTTCATTGGCCACCCCATCTAAAGACATCCTCCACTCCACTCCTACCTTAGAACTCTATACCATCACTCGATGTTATTTTTCCAAATACTTACCATCAGTTGAAATCCTATTTGTTCGTTCATTTTCTGCCCTTCCCTTGTCCCTGGCAAATACTTATCCTACAAAGGCAGGAACCTTTTCTTATTCTCTACTATATCTCTAGTGTTAGAACTGCATTTGGCACATTGTAGACACTCAAATATTTGTTGTCTAAGCTAAAAAATAAATGAATGGATGTATGCTTCATGATACCCACATGGAGGGAAATGACTTTGGATTTTCAGTCAATATCAGGTTAGGAACCTGGACACTTACCAGTTTTGAGAACACACACCTTTACTCATGTCACCTAGTACATTTTCCAGTCTCCCTCAAACAGAAAATCACATGGCCCCAAACCAGACGTAACTTATGCTAACAGCTTTTGATCACCACTTTAACAAATGTGGCAAAATGAAGCTTTAGGTAGAGGTGTGTAGCTTGAACATCTTCATATGGATGTTCATCTATCCAACTGTATTCTACTGAGTACTAAAGGAGCTTAATGTTTGTCCCTTAAAAAACATTAAAGGTTTTCAATTAATGGTCAAAGACATCTGAGCCAAATCCTCTACCTTACCACCCCAACTACAGAGAATGGCACTGAATGGACTGTTTTAAATACATTGTCAGGGCCGGCCAGCGCTTGCTCAGGAGAGTGTGGTGCTGATAACACCAAGGCCATGGGTACGGATCCTACATAGGGATGGCTGGTTCGCTCACTGGCTGAGAGTGGTGCTGACAACACCAAGCCAAGGGTTAAGATCCCCTTACTGGTCATCTTTTTTTAAAAAATAAAAAATAAATACACATTGTCTAGGGCTTGCTTGCAAGTTAGCTCAGTTGATTAGAGCACAGCCTTATAACCCCAAGGTCACAGGTTCAGATCCCCATACCAGCCAGCCACCAAAAAGTACTAATAAACAAATAAATGCACTTTGTCTGGAACATTTTAGTGATTCTTAATTTGCTGACCAGGCTTGCAAGCTCCTTAGAGGTAAAGTGACTTGTCCAGTCATCTAGAAAGATGACATTTTTGTCAGAGCCAAACATAAATATGTATTCTGGCTCAGATTTTCAACAAAAGGGATAGTATTTGTGCATATAATAGATCTCAGGGCCTACACTCTTGAAAGGAAAATAAGGGACAAATCCAACTTTAGAGGTAAACACTGGTGTCAGTGAAAACTATTTAGACACGAATAAGCAATCTGTATTAGCATCACATTCTTAGGGGTGAATATATATAATTTATACATCTAATAAATAACACTGGCTCCTGGTCCAGAAACAAGTTACAGGTCTGATAAGGGCTCAAATTAAAAGCCAGCATTCTCCTATGATGTTCATAGGGAACCAGTAGGCCAAACAAGCTGGCTTCCTAGGCCTCCAATCCCACTGCCAGCTCACCATCTTAGACTTCCCTAATGTCTTTGCAGGTCCCCTACTCTGTACAGTAACCTTTCTTATCTATGACCACAAGAATTTGACCACAGGATAGTGCTGCTGGAGACTGGAAGTGGCCAAAACTGGTGTGGTCCAGTAGCCTAAGTCACTCCTAGGTACCACTCATTACAAAAATTCACTGTGTTCACTGTTACTTATTATGTGCTACACTCACACCTACACCTGAAGTCCTTCGCTCAGTTGTGTGCTTCACTAGGCCATCCCAATCTTCTCAGAATATTCTAACTCCTCATTTCTAAGATGGCTAGCATTTAATGAGCAGTGACTATATGAAGCCCTACACTTGTCACATGTTCTCATTTGACCCTCTCTGCAGTAGCATAACATAGTGATTACAAGCAAAGCCCTGCATGGTTCTAATGGCTAGTTCAATTCCTTGAGCCACCACTTTGTAGCCATGTGCTCTTAAGAAAAGTCATTTAACCTACAGCCTTAATTTCTCCATTTGTAAAATAGGTTTAGAAATATTTAATGCATTTGGTTGCTATGAAGTTTCAATTAATAAATGAAAGGCACTTTAATAGTGCTTAGCACTAAAATAAGCATTAGCTATTATCCCCATTTTATAGATGACAAAACTGAGGCAGAGTTCCTGACATATCCAAGATCATAGAGCTAAGAGGTAGAGCCAAGAACTCAAACTCAGGAAGGCTGACTTAAGAGATAACAGTCTAAATCATTCTGTGCCAAGGTAGTTTTCAAATCAAATCCCATCTCCAGAAAATTTTCTCTTAACTACTAGGACAGCCACATCATCATATCCTCCTTCCTTACCTACCACTTATCTAGCATTGCTCATTAACTATATACTAGTTCATTAAGGTAGATCCTGCCTCCCAGACTGTAAATTCCTCAAGGTCATCCCAAGGGCTCAGCTACCTGAGCACTGCATTTCAATCTCTATAGACATATTTCAAATGATATGGAGCTAGACCTGAAATCCAGTTTTAAGAATCCCTTTTCCTGGAAAACTCTAGACTCTAACCTTTTATGACCTTTTTAAAGGTACCTATAGAATTTAGGTGAATATGAATTTTCCATATGCTATACATCTTTTCTATTACCCAAACTCCTATCACAAAGCATACTAGTCCATAAATCTAGCAAATTTATTTTCATTATGACCTCACCCATTCCATGTTACAGTCCACTTACTTGGCTTCATGGGGCTGGATTGGACAAACTGCTGGAGAACCAACAGTCTGTGCACAGACTTTGGCAGAGCTTAACTGATGGGTTTGACTAGAAAGGTAGCCCACCTGTAGAGGCTGAACTGTCAGTGATAATCCCTTTACCTACATTACAAGAAATGGGGCTCCAGTCCTACCCCAGATAGAACTTAAAAGGTCCAAACCTCAGAAGAGAGCAAGGCTGACAAGGCTAGAAGCCTCTACGTGGTCTTGTTCCAGGAATAAACCAACTAAAAAACTTCCCCAATGAAGGCCAAGTTGAAGAGTAATAGGTGCAAAAGTTGAATGATCTGAAGATACACTGAGTCCATTTTCCCGAAACATATATTAAATGTCTGTCCTTCCATTCACGCAACCGAACTTTCCCCAAGTTATAGGACACTGGAAACCTGAAATCTACTAAAAGCAAAGTATGAGGAGTGGGCTGTACAATTAACACAGGTGGCATAATTTAAAAACAAAAGAGGGGAGGGAGATTTTTAAACAGTCTACAAGAGAGAGGAAAATGACAGATGATTTAGCTTTGTAGCTCCTTCTGGCTTGAACAAAAAGAAGCCTGAGAGCCGAGGCAGCAAGAGTATCAGTACCTGAAGATGACAGGCAGTTAGAGTAATCATGTAGGCCAGGTCACTGTGAAAAGCTGGAACTGCAATAAAGAACATCAACACTGGCCCTGAGAGCATATTCTGCTGTTTTCTGCAGGAACTGTGGGATTGGGGCAGTAGCAGTGGCAGTGGCAAAACCCTCACTGGAGAGAATGAAAGATGACAGAAAGCCACATTGACAAAGAAATATTGCAAATACACAGACCACAATCATGGCCTTACTTACAATCAACCCCCAATTTCCCAGGGCAGTAGCCAAAGCTCGGCTTGTCAGATCACCCCACCAACACGCAGAAAAGTAACAAGAAACCTATCAATTGCCTCCTCCCGTTCTTCCCAGTCCTGCAAAGAAATGAAAAGGAGCAGCAAAGCACCTAAAGGTAAAGCAGTGATCAGAAAAAGAAAAGCTATGGCCCCAGTATTCCCTGAGATTATCCCAGTTAGCATCCACAAATAAGAGCTGATGGTCGTTAGACTGTATGCTTTTGCATGCTGGGCAGAGAAGAGGACACCTGGAGCAAACCACTCTGTCACAGGCAATTCCACATGAAGCCAGTGGAGGCACAGCGACCCACCTGAATTCCACCTGACTGACACATACACCTCCCCAAAGTCACCTTGCCCCAGCAGGCTCCCAAATCAAGTTTTTAAAGCTCCCTTTCCCAAAGGAGCATCAGAAAGTTTTCCTGTTATCACCCCACTCAACCAGTCTTCTTCCATTCACCGATGATTAAGCCCAAGCCTCCATCTTGTCCCTGGCTGGAATTATCATATATTTTGCTCAAGTTCTCAACCCCCAGCCCTGGAATAAAAGTATAGAAAGAATTCTCAATTCCTCACTCAATCTCAGCATCCCTTCTTGGTTATGCGTGCACCCTTCCCAGAGTCTATCAAGACGCCTTCAAATATAAATACAGCAGACATCTAAAAACCCTAACAGATGGGGATAGGGAAAGGAGTCTTGGGTTGACTTATAATGGCAGGGGTTGGCAGGACGCAGGAAGGATACTCCACGGTGAAGTTCGACAGGCGAAATACCAGGTCTATAGCCAGAGTGCCCCATACCTACTTCACATTTTCTCCGCCCCTCCTGGAGAACCACCACAGGGCAGTACCAGACACTGACATCACCTCCCACTCCACTACCGCTTCTTTCCAGGTCCTAGGCCTAATACTCACTTGAGCCCACTGCCTGAAGGATACACTAGCCTTGTAAACACAGCGGTCCATTCCCCACTTCTTGAGAATTCAAACCCCGGAATCACTCTGCTGGAGCACAGGTTGTTTCTGAACTGGGCAAAGTCAGGGGAAATGGTGAAGCATAGGTAGAGAAAAATGAGCATTATTTACTGCATTTTAGTGTGATTAAGTTGAGGGCTGAGGAAGTCTAAGCCACTAGGTTTGGACTCTACAGTCCTAAAGATGGCAGGCTAGTAGGGCGACAATGTGCTAAATCCCTCTGGGCAGCAGGACAGTCATTCTAATTCCCACATGCAAACCCCTTTCTTCACCCGCCCTGAGTTCTCTGGCTGCATTCCCATTAGCTGTCATGCCTTCCTGGATGTCACCTGGCTCCTCTGACACTGAGTGCAATCAAGACAATGACAACCAGGTTTCCAAACTGCAAATTGCCCCAAGTTTTATTTGTAGTCCATACAAAAGGGAAAAAAATTAAGGTTTTCTAACACCACCTACTTGGGGAAATGGGGAAGTGGGACTGTGCTGCTCACCATCAGCTAGAACATCAGTGGTCAGTAGGGATTTGGACACATACCAACTGACTGTCCCAACAGGAACTCAGTCTCAACACAGTCTACAGAGGGACAGTCAGGGCCCCCTGGACTGCTGGCACAGCTTGGCGCATAGGAAATGGTTAAGCTAACCCTTTCCTGGCCTCTCTCTCAGCTGAAAAGAAAAAGGCGCCGCCGACCTCAGCTGCAGGTTGCTTCCCCATCCAGACCTTAAATACCGCGCACAAAAATAAAAGGGAGCCAGGAAAAAGTAAAAACATAAAAGAAATTCCCATTCTGTGGAGATGGGAGGCAGGGTAGAGGGGAAACCGCAGACCTAGAGCCAGTAGCAAGATTTGCTGCTGAGGCGAAGGAATAAAGCAGGTTACTGCCCAACACTCAAAAGGACCATCTCCTGGGGTAGGCCCACATGGTAGAGGGGATGAAAAACCGCAACTGGGAGAGGTATGGGCCAGAGCAGTTATAACCTGGGTCTCCTCTCCCTCCCTCCCTGTGGTGCCCCATCCCCAGAATGGCCCTACATGCGGCGCTGGTAGCCAGAGTGCATCTGAGCTGCCCGCAGGTAATCATTATAGGAGCCCGAATAGCGTGCGTAATCGGAATGGGCATCGGGCAGGCGACGGTAATCCAGCGAGGACTTTGTCGGCGAGCGGCGGAACGAAAGCTGCGACTCTGATAAACGGCGGTAATCAGAGAGCTCGGCTAAACGCCGGTCGGAACCATACCTAGTCGAGAGAAGAAGACAGTTGGTGAATGAGACAATTGAGGGGAGGGCTCCGGGTGGGCATGGGGGAGATGCCAATGGGGACAAGGGAGGGTGTGATCAGATTGGTCTCCAACAGATTGGTCTCCTTTTGTCAGAAGGCTCATCACTCTATCCAGGACAAGAAATCAAGCCTGGGTTCAACTCAGTGGGGAGCCAAGTCCTCCACTGAAGCCCTCCCTTCCGAACTGGCCAAGGTGAATTTTGGTCTACATTCACAGACCACAAACAATCCCCATCCCTGGGCCCTTCACAGAAAGACTTTGGTTGTTTATCAACAGAACGGCGGATAAAAGCAAGGTCCCCAACCTCCCACAGAGTGGACGCACCTCATAAACTTGCCTTCAGCCAGTGAGTGCCAAAGGGACTATTCTCTCACACCCACCCCTACCAAAGCCAGGACAACCACATAACAGGATCCTTGAGACAGTGGGAAAGGCTATGGGCCACAATCCTGCAGACAGTAGCTCCAATAGCACTTGGGTTAGCCTAGACAGGTGACACTTTTCTCAGCCTGACTAGCTGGTACCACATCAGGCTGGCTGAGCACTATGCTCCACCTGAACCCTGGTGACCAGAAAAGTTCACAGACACCATTCCCCTCAGCCTCTGGACATCCCATGGGGGTAAAGGAGAGAAGACTGAAGGAGGGGCCAATGGCTCGTTTCCCTCCCATGCCAACCTCAGCCCCTTGCCCTAAGCCCCAGCTGGGGGCAGAGGCGGGGGGGGCATACAATACCTTTTCGACATGGCGACAGCCTTTTTGTAGGGATCGTCGTAGCTGGCCCGGGGTGGGGAGAGGCGGGTACGCTCATAGGGCGGCGGGGTGCTGTTGGCGTTGGCAACGGCCCCCTGGGACATGGACAGGTAGGCTGCAGACGGCTGACCTGCCCCGTCGTAGGCATTGCCCGGCTGGCCACGGTAGGAGGCAGCAGCCTGTGGATGCTGCTGGGCAGCATAGGAAGCAGCCAGTGAGGCTGATGACTGAGTGCGGTAAGGAGCTGCCAGGGTGGCAGAAGGCTGGGCCCCGTAGGCAGCCGCGGCACCATAGGAGCCAGTGGCCGCAGCAGCCGACTGAGCCCCATAGGAGCCTGACAGGCCCATTGATGCTTGAGCCCCATAACTATTCAGCTGGGTCTGGACAACTGGCTGGGCCCCATAGGAGCCAGCCATTGGGGTAGTGGCTTGTGCCGCATAGGCGGCTGGCTGGCTGGCATAGGCAGCAGCTGTGGCTGGTTGTGCCACATAAGCAGCAGGCTGGGAAGAGTAGGGAGCAGCCTGTTGTGCAGCATATGGGGCAGACTGGGCATTGTAAGAGGCTGAGGGCTGGGCATTGTAAGAAGCTGCCTGGGCTCCATAAGCTAGAGAGGAGGCTGCAGACTGGGCCCCATAGGAGGCTGCCTGAGCTCCATAGGAGCCTAAGGAGGAAGCTGCTCCCTGGGTGTTGTAGGAGGAAGCAGCTGCACGAACCCCATACGAAGAGGCAGCCTGGGCGCCATAAGAGGATGGCTGGTTACCATAGGAGGCAAGGGAGGAGCCCTGAGCCCCATAGGAGTTGAGTGAAGAAGCCGCAGCTGCCTGACCCCCATAGGAGGAGAGGGCCGAGGCCGTGGGCTGGGCTCCACCATATGGGCCGAGTGAGGAAGCTGCGGCAGACTGGGAACTAGGGCTAGCCAGCTGGCCCCTGTAAGGGGCCCCAAGGGAGACAGAGGGCTGAGCGCGGTAAGAGGCTGCCTGGGCTGTCATGGGCTGAGTCCGATAGCCAACACCCAAAGAGGCAGAAGGCTGGGCTCTGTAGGCAGCTCCCAGAGACACTGAGGGCTGGGCCCGGTAGGTGGCTGGCTGGGCCGTCAGAGGAGCCACATAGGAGGCTCGGGGAGGTGAACGGCGCAGGGGGCTGCGGTCGCGACCAAAGAAGGGTGGTGTGGGCTGACGGGCTTGCCCATCAAAGCCACCAGTGCTGTTGCCAAAAGCCTGCTGGTAGTCGAAGGTGGCAGAAAAGCCACCAGTTCCAGGGAATGCCGTATCCCCAGCCCCTGGTTTCTTGGTCTTGTCCCCAGACTGGATAGCCAGGCCAGGCCCCTTCTTCTGACCCTTGGTTGAGAGTTCCACGTTGATGCGCTTGCCCTTCACTTCTTTGCCGTTGAGCTGCGCGATGGCGGCTTTGGCATCTGCTTCCTTCTCCATGTGAACAAACGCGTAGTCTGATAAAGCAGCAGACAGAGGGTTAGCAATTAGGGGGGCAGGGCATGCTACCCGATGGGTCCCAAACTGGACACACAACAGCACCCAGCTGTTGCCATTTACCTCCAGGCCTCCAAACCCTCCTCTCCAGGAGTATGTCATAAAATGTGGCTCCCATATAAAAAAGCTTCTCACTATCCCAAGAAGTCACCTTCGCCTATGGCCTTCTCCCCATTCTCCCCTTTCCCCCTGCCACCTCACCCAACTTCCTGGTGAGAGAATAAAGAGCAAAGATGAACTGCAACACAGGATGAAAATCTTCACAGCACCTGTAAGTATAAACCAGCAGACAAAACGCAGAAAGAGTTCCTGGATCACTCAATTATTCAGTGTCCTCACATTTAGGGCTTAGCTCTCAAGCACTGGAAATATCACTCCCACCTACATTTTGGCATGACCCATCTCTAAGCTTAAGCCCAATTAAGGCAAGAGAGTTAAGACTGCAACAAGCAAAAAGTTCACAAAATTCCTCCAATATAATCTCCCCCCTTTTCACAGTTACTTCTACTTTTCAAAGCACTTTCATGCACAGGACCTCACATGGGCCTCACAACAATCCTATGAGTTAGGCAGAGCAAAGGATCCTTATCTCCATTTTATAGGTGGGCAAAACATGCTCAGAGTTTGTATATGGCTTGCTCCAAATCAAAGTGTGTTACAGCGAGGACCAGAATCTCAGCTCTTCCATGCTCCTTGCTATACCAGTCTACTCCTGAGAAGTCAATGTATAAGGCAGGAAAGACTGTGTAACATGACTAAAAATTTAAGCTTAGAAGGGGAGAACCTGGACTCTGTGTAAGCCAATGAGTTGTGGAAACAGAAAGTAAGCCTCCTGGTTGAGTTCAAGCCCAAGCCCCCTTCCCCAGACCACATTACATCCTCCATCATTTCCTCTTTAAGGGACAGAGGTATAGCTTACCCCTTAGGCTTTTGTTCATAGAGCAGACTGTTGACAGAAAGATCTGGTTTCTCAGTTATAGTAAGAAGCTGCAATTACTGCCGTTAGCTGGCTCTGCTAAGTAGGTTACCTCTGAAGCTCTTATTCAAGATCTGAATAAGCTGTGGTGGGAGAGGATCTAAGACAGGATATTGCTCTCAAAGTTCTACTCATCTACCACAGAGGAGATATGTGGGGGGAGGAATGGGAAGAAATTCTTGTTCACGTCCATACTTACAAACCACGATGCAAGAAAGATCTGAAAAACAGTGATAGGATCCTGCCCCTGGGAAATAAGGTCCTGCACTTAACCCCATTCTGGACTTGTGGCTACTTTAAGATGGAATCCAAGTGCCAGGATCTGGTCTCTGTCACATCAGTTTTATAAATGAAGAGCTACCTGGATGGAATTACTAAGATTCCATTCTCCATGATAACAAATCCTTTCAATGGCCTCCAAACAAATGTCCTAATTTTTAGAAACTTTCATACTGAGATGTCCTCTACCTGATCCTACAGAACAAGTCATTTTTCTAGATTTGAGGATAATGTCACCAACCTCATAATAACAGGAATAAACATACAATCAATAGGTAGAAGTCAGAAGTGTGGTGTAGCACACAGGGATCCTGGGCTAGGAACTAATTCTAGATCTAGGTATCACTGACTTGTGATAAGATCTTCAAGAACTTAAGTTTATTTCCCCATCTGACAAATCTATCCTACCTACCTCAAAGTTAGGAGGTTCAAGTGAGAAAACAAAAGTGCCTTGTAAGGTATAAAGAGCTATAAGATAATAAGGAATAATGATGTTTATTCAAACTAGGAATAACCAGAATATTTCCCTACAGAATATTACCTTTCATCTCTACAAAAACACAATGCCATCTGTACATGCAAACTTGGAACCTGCCAGAGATGATATAAGAACACAATAAACTATCAAAACTCTCACTCCTCAACACCCACAAAGCCAGAGCCTGATTCTATATCTATTCACTGTGAAAAGCTAAGCGTTCCTTTCTCCTTTTGGCCTAATCATGGGGCACTAGAACTGTCCTCTGATTTCCCATCTGAGCAGAGTGAGCAAAACACAGCAGCTGGTGGTCTAAGATCTCTTTAAAAGCAGAGGCTGAGGGCCAGCCCAGTGGCAAACTGCTACAGTACGCCGCTTGGGAGCGTGGCGGCGCTCCTGCCGAGGGTTCGGATCCCACATACAGACCGGCCGCTCACTGGCTGAGCAAGGTGTGGGCGCAACACCGAGGGTTGCGATCCCATTGCCGGTCCCGGTCAGGTACGGGTGCAACACTGAGGGTTGCGATCCGTTGCCGGTCACGAAAAAAGACAAAAA
>NW_007744928.1:0-15650 GCF_000696425.1 Galeopterus variegatus
AATTTTAGCTTTTCTCAATTGTATGCTTTCTTTTGAGGTAATCGGAGACATACATGCAATCGTAAGAAATATTATGTCAAGATCTTGTGTATTCTTCCTTTCTCATTTCCTTTTGTATGTATTTTACATCTATTTTCCCTCTGGTTTCTATGGAGGTTGTATATACCATCCTAAAGTTCTAACATCTTAATTTAAATTTATATAAGCTTTACTTTGATAACATACAAAACTCTATTCCTTTAAGAGTTCTGTCCCCATCCCTTTCAGTTGTTGGTTTCACACAATTATATCTTTATATATCATATGCCTCAAAGCATAAATTAGTAATTGTTTTAAATGCATTAGTCTATTAAATTATGTAGAAAAAAATGAGGAGTTATAAACATAAGATACAATAATACTAGCTTTTGGACTAAGCCTTTTTTTAAGTCTCTTAAATCATGTAGAAAACATAAAGTGCAATTTCAAACCATTTTTATAGTAATACTAGCTTTTATAATTGCCCATGTATTTACCTTTATTGAGATCTTTATTTCTTTATACAGTTTTAAATTACTATATAGTGTCCATTTATTTCATCCTGTAGGACTCCCTTGAGCATTTTTTGCAGGGCGAGTCTATTGATAACTAACTCTCTCAGTTATTTTCTAAGAAAATTCTTACTTTTACCTCACTTTTAAAGTACAGTTTTGCTGGATATAGGATTCTTGGTTGACTTTTTTTGTTGTTTTTTGTTTTTTGGGGTATTTTAGCATTTAAAATATATTAGCCTATTGTCTTCCAGCCTCCAAAGTCTGATGAGAAAACTGCCAATAGTGCTATTGAAAGTCCCTTGTATGTGATGATTGCTTCTCTCTTGCTGTTTTCAAGATTCACTCTTTGTCTTTTTCTTTTAGAAGTTTGATTATGATGTGTCTTGTCGTCTTCTTTGATGACATCATTTGGAGTTTGTTGAGCTTTTTAGACGTTTATATTCATGTCTTTCACCAAGTTTGGGAAGTTTTCTGACAATATTTATTCAAATATTCTCTCTGTCCTATTAGTTCTCTCCTCTCCTTACGGTACTCCACAATGCATGTGGTAGTGCACTTGATGGTATCCCACAGCTCTGTTCATTTTTCTTCAATATTTCTTTTTCTGTTCCTCTGATTCAATAATTTCCATTTTTCCATCTTTAAGTTTGCTGATTCTTTCTTCTGCCTGGTCAAATCTGCCTTTGAATCCTTCTAGTAAATTTTTAATTTTAGATGTTTTAATTTTCAGCTCTAGAATTTTTTTGTGGTTTCTTTTTAGGTTTTCTATCTCTTTATTGATAGCTTGATTTTGTTCATACATCATTTTCTTGACTTTATTTACACTTTCCTTTGGTTCTTTGAGATTTATATAGACAAATGCTTTAAAATCTTGGTCTAGTAGATCTGCCATCAGAACTTTTTTCAGGCGTTTTTCTATCTCTTTATTGATAGCTTGATTTTGTTCATACATCATTTTCTTGACTTTATTTACACTTTCCTTTGGTTCTTTGAGAATTATATAGACAAATGCTTTAAAATCTTGGTCTAGTAGATCTGCCATCAGAACTTTTTTCAGGGTCAGTTTCTGTTGATTCATTTTTTTTCTTCAGACTTTCCTGTTGCTTTGTATGCCTTATGTTTTTTTCTTGCAAATTGGACATTTGAATCTAATAATATGATAACTCTGTATATCAGATTTCCCTCTTCTTCCAGAAGATTTGCTGTTTCTATTATTATGTTTATTTATTACATTTATTGTTTTTGTTTCTATTTTTTATTGCTGTAGGCTGTCTCTGTGCACAGAATCAGCTTGTCATATGAACTAAAGGTCTTCTCAGATCTTTTCCAAGACTGCACCTTTCCCTAGGCATGCTTGGTCACTCTCCAATATTCCCCATATATGCAGTTTCTTCTGAATGTCCTATATTTTAATGCCTGGCTTTCAGGATATAGAAGTGAAGAAAATACATCATGACTCATTTTAAGAACACAGTATTACACTGATATTAAAGGAAGACAAAAACAGTACAAAAAGTAACTGTAGACCTATGGAATTCTACTGAGCAATAAAAAAGAAGTAACAATTAGGGTGATTCTGGGAAGACGGCAGAGCAGGAAATATCAGGCATCTGTTTCCATCAAAACAACAATTTCACTGGTGGATTCTGTTTAGTGTAACTATTTTGGAATTCTGGATAATATAGAAGACTTGTAGCTTCCAAAGGCTTGAATGGCAGATTGTAGTTAATTTTGGTCATTTTCATATCTTTGCATACCACTACATCTCACAGCTACCCACCCTGCAACCAATCCTCAGTCTTATGTGAGGCATCTGGGCACGTGTTCATAAGTAATCCGCACACAGCTTGTAGGAACCAGCAAAGACAAAAAGGTCCTGTCCTCCAAATATTGGAAATCTGACCTCTAATTTCTGATTGCTGATTCTTATCACAGTGGTGCAGACAAAGAATTGGATGAACACTGTTTTTGAAAACTTCTTCATTTCTGAAAGCCCATCCCTTTCTGGCTAAAGTGACTTACACATAAGAAATGCCTAGAGGAAAAAGGTGTTACAGCTTGTCAACTTTCCTTCATCACATTCTCATTCTCTCTTTGATCTTATCATTTCAAATACTGGCTGCCATGGTTGCCCTTCAATATTTTCAAATAAATGTTTTCTTGTGTTTTTGTAGAGAACATTAAGTTGATTGATCTACAATATACTGCCTCACCATTACTAAAACAGAAATATCTCAGAAATAACTCTTGAGTAGTAGGAAACAAGGCTATGACCCTGTGAAATGATTGAAAGAGGAAACAGTACCTCTCTCCCTCATAAAAAATGGGATCTTACAAAGGACACATTCTTAGCCTGAGGGTGATTTAGAAAAATAAGTAAATCTTGCCATTAACAAGAAGAAGTGAGTAGGTAATTGACTGACTTGTTTCTTGTGCCAGATGTTGGGGAGCCTGAGATTTTAAAAGAAAGTCCCTGCCCTCACTTTGGATTAGGGTAAAGTGAACAAAAATCTGAGAAGCTAACCTAAAGTCGTCTAAGTTTCTTATTCATGATTCAATTCAATAAGATCAAATTCCTATTTAGAAAAGAAATATATTTATTGGTAATTCAGTATCAAATGAGTATGTGTACCTTCCTATTAAGAGAGTCAAAACTCAAATTCCATATGTAAAAGCAGGAAAGTAATGTGGTGGTCACAGTTATATCTGCTAAACTTAACTCTTGTTACATGCTGAATAAATCTTCATACCATAACTCAGAATCTATCCTTATTAAAAAATAATTGCAAAATGATTAGTTATGATATTTCTCAATATATAAAGTTTACAAGATGAACATTAAGTGGAAAGAGGAAATTTACTGGAGGTTAAGAGGAACGGCTAACAAATCTGATGGCAAGGAATAAAACTCGAGAATTTTGAGTTGTATTTAACATATAGGCTATAATATCATTAAACTATTTAATCATTATTCAGGATTGCACAATTATTATTCATTAATATAGCCACAGTTCGGTAAGAAACTGCATAGGTTTATATGTAAATATGGTTGGGAAGATTAAATGTAATTTAGTATGAATCCTATCTGTAATGTTAACAATTGAAATTGGAGTATGAGCTTAAAATTGTCTTCAAATTTAAGCACATGAAAAATAAACTTTTCTTAATTTATTTTTAAAATATCTGAATCCAGATAATCATCTTGATGTTCCATTGAAAAGCTTCACTTCAGTCTTTCTTGGGATGCTCACTCCTTTTTCAGAGGTCATGGTATAGTTGTAAGAACTTACATGTGCCAAGATACCAGTAGTGAGGAGAGCTTCAATTAAGGCTCTAGGAGTTGATCACCAATCTACACATAACTTTACTGAGATATCTGTTTCAGGTTTTAACGGGCCCCATCAGGAATTGCTGTTCTCTGTGACTTATGAACTGTTTTTGGATTTTAGAATTGCCTTGATAAGGCAGCCTAAGGTTCTATATCTCTAAGTCAACTACACAGTCCTTTTTCTCTAATAAAAGTTTGACCCCAAGTCCCTTTAGTTTTTCTCATTCTGTTCTCCCAGCCACCATCCAGGGAATTCTTTTCAGTCAGGGTTATTACTTGGATTTAAAAAGTCTGCTGTTTCTATTGCGTATGTCCAATGGGCTTTGCCTCTGCCTAAGTTTCCTTTCCCCGAGGGAACACAAGAACTGTAGACTCTGTCTTTTTCTACCCTCAAATATTTTTCCTCTGAGGCAATGTGTCTTCCTCTTGACTGTGAGTGAAAAAGTGGAAAAACAGGAAGAAAAATAAGGTTAAATGCACACACAGGTATTTATGTTAATAAGATAATCCTCCATTATCAGGAACACAGACTTCTGGGAAAACTCACTTTCTTATTAATGGCAAAAATGAAATAAAAAATATATATGTAATATATATATAATAGTTATGAAATACATATTATTTAATGTATATTTCTATTGTATAATAGCTATAAAATATATATTTCTGGGTAATATTTATTTCTATCTAATATATATAAATTCTAATATATAGGCAACTTATAATTGATTAGACAAGTAATAGACATTGAAAAATATTAGACACAATATGTAGTTAAAATAAATGTGCCAAAAACATGGTTAAAAGTATACTTCACATGAATTTATGTAGTTAAAATTACATCTGGTATTTATAAAACATTTACTGTTCTACTAATTTAATCTAAAAGTATAAAAATAAAACAAATAGTAATTTAGGAATGCTAACCATTATGTAATTGTTTGATAAAAATTTATTTAAAATGTTTCAAAGCTAAAAGGTAAGTGCTGTGGCAGTCTGTTTTTTAAGTGATTTTTTAACCAAAGATTATAAAGATATGCAAATTAGGAAAATAGCTTTATCTGCATGGTTTCTCCTCTTCATCTCTTTTTCTCCCCATTTAATTTTAATTTTAATTTTTTTATTTCAAAAGATTTAAACATTAACTTGTATGTATTTGTGGGGTACGGTGTGTTGTTTCAATACATGCATATATTGTACAATGATTCATTTATGGTAGATAGTATAGTTTTGTACCCATTAGTCCATCACTTTTCTTTCTCCTCTCTCCCTCCCCTCTGGTAACCATTATTCTACTCTCTACTTCTGTGAGAACCGTTTTTTTGGGGTTTTTTTTTTTTTTTTTAAGATTCCACATATGAGTGAGATCATGTGGTATTTGTCTTTGTCTGCCTAACTTACTTTACTTATATGATGGTTTCCAGTTCCATCAACGTTGCTGCAAAAAGGTATCATTTTTTTTTATAGCTGAGTAATATTCCATTGTGTATATATACCACTATTTTTTTATTCATTCGTCCACTAATGGGCATTTAGTTTGATTCCATCTCTTAGGTATTACGAATAGTGCTACAATGAACATGGGAGTGCAAATGTCTTTTTGACACATTGACTTTATTTCCTTTGGGTATATACCCAGTAGTGGTACAGCTGGGTCAAAAGGTAGATGTATTTTTGGTTCTCTGAGGAAACTCCATACTGTTTTCTGAAGTTCCTTACCAATTTGTACTCCCACCAGTATTTGTTAGTTTTTGTCTTGTTGTAAATAGCCATTCTAACTGGAGTGAGGTGGTTTTAATTTGTATTTCCCTAATTATTGGTTATGTTGGGCATTTATTCATGAGCTTGTTGGCCATTTGTATATCTTCTTTTGAGAAACATCTGTTCAGGTCCTTTGCCCGTTTTTTTATATTGAATTAATATTATTGTTATTTTTGCTGTTGAGTTGTTTGAGTTCCTTATACATTCTGGATATTAGCCTCTTGTCTGATATGTAGTTTTCAAATATTTTCTCCCATTCTGGCGGATGTTTCTTCACTTCTTTGATAGTGTCACTTGCTGTGCAGATGCTTTTAGTTTGATGTAGTCCCACTTATGTATTTTTGCTTTAGTTGCCTGTGCCTTTGCAGTCTCAATCAAAAAAGTGCTGTTCACTCACATTTTGTGTAGTGTTTCCCCTATGTTTTCTAGTAGTTTCAAAGTTTTGTGTCTTAAATTTAGGTCTTTGATCCATTTTGAGTTCATTTTTGTGTATGGTGAGAGAAAAGGCTCTAGTTCCAATCTTCTGCATGTGGATATCCACTTTTCCCAGCACCATTTGTTGAAGAGGCTGTCCTTTCCACAGTGTATGTTTTTGGCACCTTCGTCAAAAGTCAGTTGGCCGCAAGTGTGTGGGTTTATTTGTGGCTCTCTAGTCTATTCCACTGCTCATTTTGTCTGTATTTATTGCCAGTACCATACTGTTTTGTTTACTAAAACTTTATAGTATATTTTGAAGTCAGGAGTGTGATGCCTCCAACTTTGTTCTTTTTATTTATGATTGCTTTAGTTAAACTGGATCTTTTGTGGTTTTCTGCAAATTTTAAGGTCATTTTTCCTATTTCTCTGAAAGAATGTCATTGCTATTTCAATTGAAATTGTGGAGAATGTGTGGATTGCTTTAGGTAATATGGACATTTTGATGATGTTAATTCTTCCATGTATGAACATGGGATATCTTTCCATTTGTTTGTGGCCTATTTAATATTTTTCATTGATGTTTTATAGTTTTCATTATAGTGGTCTTTCACCTCCTTGGTTAAATTTACTTGAAGGTATTTCAATAGCTGCTGTTGTGAATGGTATTATTTTCTTGATTTCTTCTTCTGCTATTGTGTTCTTGGCATATAGGAAGGCTACTGATTTTTGCATGTTAACTTAGTGTCCTGTCACTATACTGAATTAATTTGTTAATTCTAGTAATATTTTGGTGGAGTCATTAGGGTTTTCTATGTATAGAATCATGTCATCTGCAAGTAGGGATAGTTAGACTTCCTGCTTATTGATTTGAATGCCCTTTATTGCTTCCTCTTACTTTACTGAGCTGGCTAGAACTTCTAGTAGTATGTTGAATAAGAGTGGGAAAAGTGGGCATCACATACTTGTCTTTTTCCAGATCTTAGAGGAAAAGGCTCGAATTTTTGTCCATTCAGTATGATATTTGCTGTGTATTTGTTTTTATATGGCCTTTATTGTGTTCAGATATATTCCTTCTATACTAAATTGTTGAGTGTTTTTTATCATGAGGTGGCATTGAATTTTATCAAATGCTTTTTCCGTATTTTTTGAAATGATCGTAGGTTTTTTTTTCATTCTGTTGATGTGATGTATCATATTTATAGATTTGCTCATGTTAAAGATCCTTGCATCCCTGGGATAAATCCCACTTGGTCATGGTGTATGATCTTTTCAAAGTGTTGCTAGATTCTGTTTGCTAGTATTTTGTTGAGGATCTTTATATCTGTGTTCATTAGGTATATTAGTCTGTAGGGGTTTTTTTGTTGTTGTTGTGTCTTTTTCTGGTTGTGGTCTGAGGGTAATGCTGGCATCATAGACTGAGTTTGGAAATATTCCATCCTCCACAATTTTGGGGGAGAGTTTGAGAAGAATTGGTATTAGTTCTTCTTTAAATGTTTAGTACAATTTGGCAGTGAAGCCATCTGGGTCCTGTGGTTTTCCTTGTTGGAAGACTTTCTTATTACTGCTTCAAACTCATTACTTTTTATTGGATACAGAATTCATGGTTGACAGTCTTTTCCCATAGCACTTTGAATATATCATTCCATTGTCTTCTGGCCTGTAGGGTTTCTACTGAGAAATCCACTGAGAGACATATTGGGGCTTCACTGAATATTATGTATTTCTTTTCTCTTCTGCTTTCAGTAATCTCTGTTTGTTTTTGGTTTTTATTAATTTGATTATGATTTGTCTTGGGTTGTTCCTCTTCAGACTGCATTTGATTGGTGACCTCTGAACTTCCTGTGTCTGGATGCTGTCATCTTTCTCTATACTTGGGAAGTTTTCAGTCATTATTTCCTTTAATATGCTTTCTATGACTTTTCTTTATCTTCTCTTTCTGGTATGCTAATTATGCAGAGGTTATGTTGCTTGAGGGAGTCCCATATATGCTGTATTTATATTTCTTTTTTTCTTATTCTATTTTTCTTTTTGCTGCTCTAATTGGATAATTTTCTGCGTCTTTCCTCTGTTTGATTAAGTCTGTGATTGGAGCTTTCTAGTGAGTTTTTCAATTCTGATAATTTTTTTTATTACTAGAATTTCTATTTTTAAATTGATTTTATTCTTTTGTCAACTTTCTCATTCTGCTTCTTAATTTTTTCCAGATATTATTTAATTTTCTATCTGTATTTTCTTGTGATTCTCTGTACATCCTTAAAAGGGTTGTTCTGAATCCTCTGTCAGACATTTCATAGATCTGCTGTTCCTCTGCATTTATTGCTAGTGCTTTGTTTTCTTTGATGGTGACATATTTCTCTGTTCTTTCTCAATATTTGTGTCTTTATATTGATGTGTGAACATTTGAGGAGACAGGTGCTTCTTCTAGATTTTATATTGGTATCAGAGCTTTGTCTCTGTTCTGTTTTTTTTTTTTTTTTTTTTCATTCTCTGGTGGACTAACAGCTACCACCACCATTTAGACACTTTGTAGGAACTAATGTGCTGTCCTGTGGTTAGTTCTGAGTTGGGGGAACTTCCCATAGGAACAGACCTTGAGCTCTGTGCTTGAGTTAAATTGCTGTTTTGCTGCTGAGTATTTGGGAAAGTCTTTGTGTGAAGATTGTTAATGACTTATGGATCTGAGCTATGTGGAAATTCTGGCCAAGGATAGAATCTTTGTTGCAGATTGTGGCCCCTGAAGTTCTACTACCCTGACTTATTTCCATTGAGACCAGCTGCCCTCACTGATCCCTATGTTCCCCTAGTAGGCCAGCCTTTCTCCTGCACTCCAACCACTTCCTGTGGGGAAGCTCATCTATACTTGTGATAAATCACTGGCCTTGGTGTGGCTCCTTTCTCTAGTTGGCTGTGCTTGCTTGCTTGTATGTGGGCCCAGGGAATCCTACTAGTGGTCTTTATGGCCTGTGGGCTGGTATGATGTGTTCCAAAGCTCTTATCTCCCCTGCAGAATCCAAGCAGGTTTAGATGTTACCAAATGACTAGAAGAGAGATCAAATGTGCACATCGCAAAGAAATGATTAAATTTTGCAATATGATTATGGTAATTACCCTGAATAAATCATCGCATATTGTATACATGTATTGAAATATAACTGTGTACCTCATAAATAAAGTCAATATTTTTCAATAAAACAATTAAAAAATAAGGAACTATACACTAATGTTCTTGCATAATTTTGATGCAAAATTCTTCAGTAAAATACTAGCAGACTCAATTCAACAACACCTTAAAATAAGTATACACTATGAGCAAGAAAGATTTATTCCTGGAATGTAAGGGTGGTTCAATGCATGAAAATCAATGTAATACACCACATTAACAAAAAGAAGGAAAAAAAAAAAAAGATCATTTCAATTGATGCAGAAAAAGTTCTATACCCTGTCATGGAATAAAATTACTCTACAGGCTAGAAATAGAAGAAAGTCAGCTTAGCATAACAAAGTCCATATATGAAAAGTCCATAGCTAACACCATACTAAATGATGAAAATCTGAAATATTTCAGGAACAGGGTAAAGAATCCCACTGTTACCACTTCTATTCAACATAGCACTGGAAGTCCTATGCAGAGCAATCAGGCAAGAACAAAAGAAAAGGAAATTAATCCAAGTTGAACAGGAGAAGTAAAATTTTCTCTGTTTGCAAATGACTTGATCTCACATTCCAATTCACATATCTATCCATCTATGGATGAATGGATAAAGAAAATGTGGAATATACATACAATGCAATAATATTCAATCTTATAAAAGTAGGAAATCCTGTCATATGCAACAGTGTTGATGAACCTTAAGTACATTATGTTTACTGAATCATAAATACAATTGTACTGCCTTTAATAGTGCCTTACATTATAACTGTAACTGGCACCTATTTATAAATTCTTGAATTCATAATAATACCAGAAATAGGAGCATCATTTTTCTCATTTAGGAAAAATTCATGCAAGTATGTCCCCAAGGTGGAAAGGAAATGCACATAAAACCCAATTTTGATGCAAATCTCTAGTGGGTTTGCAGAATACCTCTAAAGTTCACTCTTTACTGTGTGCTATGGATTACCATTGGTTTACCATAGGACAGTTCTATGTCTGAAGTTAGAGATGCCAGAAATCTACAAATGTACTGAGGAAGGTTTGTGTTGCTTCAATACTTTTTTTAAACAAATTTTACCTAATTGTATAGATCTTCAATACAAAACAACAAATTAAGAATTCCATGAGTTCTAATATTCAGATCACACAATGTTAGAAGCTCAATATTTATACTAATACAAATAAAGGTGTTATTTTTTTTACCTCATACATCGTTAAGCAAATTAAAACCAAAATTCAATGTTTAGGCCTTTGACAGGAACTTACTGCCTGACATCTCATTCTTCTATTAACCTTGAAGAATGTTTTACCTATATCCAGAAAATTATGGCTTTCTTCCCGCCTAGTACAGATGCAGAACTTTCAGTTCATCTTATTTTTCTGAGAATTTACTTAACT
Source organism: Galeopterus variegatus (assembly GCF_000696425.1). Taxonomy (NCBI): domain Eukaryota; kingdom Metazoa; phylum Chordata; class Mammalia; order Dermoptera; family Cynocephalidae; genus Galeopterus; species Galeopterus variegatus. The sequence continues at coordinate 10,592 of NW_007744928.1, forward strand.
TTCCATTGTGATTTCTTTACTCTTCCTTTAGCCCTCCTCTCTTCCTAGAATACTAGATATGAACAAACACTCCCTTGACTTCTACACATTTTCCTCTAGTTAATATTCAATCTTATAAAAGTAGGAAATCCTGTCATATGCAACAGTGTTGATGAACCTTAAGTACATTATGTTTACTGAATCATAAATACAATTGTACTGCCTTTAATAGTGCCTTACATTATAACTGTAACTGGCACCTATTTATAAATTCTTGAATTCATAATAATACCAGAAATAGGAGCATCATTTTTCTCATTTAGGAAAAATTCATGCAAGTATGTCCCCAAGGTGGAAAGGAAATGCACATAAAACCCAATTTTGATGCAAATCTCTAGTGGGTTTGCAGAATACCTCTAAAGTTCACTCTTTACTGTGTGCTATGGATTACCATTGGTTTACCATAGGACAGTTCTATGTCTGAAGTTAGAGATGCCAGAAATCTACAAATGTACTGAGGAAGGTTTGTGTTGCTTCAATACTTTTTTTTAAACAAATTTTACCTAATTGTATAGATCTTCAATACAAAACAACAAATTAAGAATTCCATGAGTTCTAATATTCAGATCACACAATGTTAGAAGCTCAATATTTATACTAATACAAATAAAGGTGTTATTTTTTTTACCTCATACATCGTTAAGCAAATTAAAACCAAAATTCAATGTTTAGGCCTTTGACAGGAACTTACTGCCTGACATCTCATTCTTCTATTAACCTTGAAGAATGTTTTACCTATATCCAGAAAATTATGGCTTTCTTCCCGCCTAGTACAGATGCAGAACTTTCAGTTCATCTTATTTTTCTGAGAATTTACTTAACTTTCCATTGTGATTTCTTTACTCTTCCTTTAGCCCTCCTCTCTTCCTAGAATACTAGATATGAACAAACACTCCCTTGACTTCTACACATTTTCCTCTAGTAATTTAATAGTGCTAATTTGTGATCAGCCCTTACACACTTCTTGTTATTTGTTTAGTAAATGTTTACCAAATGTTATCGAATTACTTAAGATAATAGCTTTAAAAAAATCACAATTGCTTATATAATGTCTTTTGCAATAGATTACATTAATGGTCACAATATTTCACCCAACTACCTTTCTATACTCCTTAGCATGTATCTTTGCAGTCCCTCCCACAAACGGGGCAGAATACATTTCTTAACCCCTTGGAGTTCTGCTGTGATTTGCTTTGGACGGTAAAATGAGTTCCACTCCTCTTCTAGCACTTTGTCTCCTTATTGTCATAAGAATGGCATGTCCAGGCTAATTGGCTCATGCCCAAGAAGAATGAGGAACATGTAGCACAGACATAAATCGTCCCTTCAGAGCCCAGATTTAGTTAGCTGATGACCAGTAGAGGTCAGCAGAACTGTCTACCCTAGACCAGCCTCAATCATCTGAACTGCATGGATATAGGAGAAATAATATCTATTGTTGTTTTAAGCAACTGAGTTTTGGAGGCTTTTGTTATGCATGACTGAGTTTTGGAGGTTTTTGTTATGCATAGATACCACTAGCTGATCTAGGGATTGTCTTTAAGAAACTCATGTATTAAGGGAACAATGTTAGTTCCTGTAACTGAAGAAAATGTGAAAAAATTAACAGCCCTATAATTTTTCTAACACATCAACATTTAACTGAGTTTTGGAGGCTTTTGTTATGCATAGATACCACTAGCTGATCTAGGGATTGTCTTTAAGAAACTCATGTATTAAGGGAACAATGTTAGTTCTTGTAACTGAAGAAAATGTGAAAAAATTAACAGCCCTATAATTTTTCTAACACATCAACATTTTAAAATTTTATAACTTAGGGCTTATTATATTGATTTATTTTTTCTGAAATAAGACTTTAGCATGCCTTCAGTGGAATGTTGAAGCTGAGTTCGAAATTAGCCAATACTGTTATGATCATGTGCATGTGCTAAGTACTTTGTAACCATCACCTCATTAAATCATCATATCATTCCTTGATGACAGAAATTCCTAAGGTTCACTCACTTTACATGTCTGGAAACTGAGGCCATAGAACTTAATTAATTTAGGTCAAATATTGATGTAATCAAAGATTAGGTGATATAAACTTTCTGAAGCCATTTCTCATTTAGAGGGCTTTGTGTATAAATAATTTGACAAAACATAAATGTCAGGAAGAACAAAATGTTCTTTATATATACATATACGAGCATGAGGGAAATATGTGTGTGCACATGTTCATCTTTTAGTCTTATTTTCATTTCACACACTTGCAGTATACTTTTGTTTCTTTTATCATCTCCCTGTTACCTCTACTTTTTCAAAAATTTACAGACAGCTACTTTAAACTTTCCTAACTTATTTAAGCTTATATTTATCTCATTTTCAAACTTAAAAGCAACAACAATTTATTAAAATTTGTCGTCCCTAAATATTGTTTTTTTATTGTTTTGTCTACTACAAGAAAAGAATCATTTAAGCGATTTTGGCTGGTTCTTGTTGTGTAAAAAAGAAATAATGCCTTTCCCAACTCCTTTATAAATAATATTCAAATAAGGACAGAACTTTATTTTTAGACATTATATAGAATTGGATTAATTATAATATTGTTTCATGATGCATTGACATCATTGGCATGTATGAGCCTTGTTTATTTTTTTTCCAAACGTAAAAGTTGACTGTCACTTATCATCATGTATTATATTGAGACTTAGGTAATTTTCATCAATTATTATTATGAATACATACATTCGTATGTGTATGTATGCAGTGATGGAAAATCTCAACTCTCTGTTGTCTCAGATGCACCATCATGATGAATCTTTGATGAAGATCATTGTCTTAATGTATGCCTTAGAATGCACTCTCTTCACCATGTATTTCTAAATAACACAACAGTATTTTGGCTTTGATTTTCTTATTTCTATGTTTAACTTTATAAAACTGGTATTATGCCACATATTTTTTGGAACTTAAATTTTTCTCTTAATAGTATACTGCCATGATTTGTCATTTTGGTTTTTTTGGGTGTAGTTCAATTATTCAGACTACCGTGTAACACGCTATTCTATCAGTTTACTGATGTTCATTTGTTCTTTCTCCTGTCAATGGGCGTTTGGATCGTTTTCAGACTCTTGCTTTTATGAAAAACTCTATATGAAAGGCCCTCTACATTACTTTATAGTGTAGCAATTTGAGAAATTCTCTTGGGTCTACATCAAAGAGTGAATTGGTTATGTCACAAGGTAAGTGAAGTTTAAAGTTTACTAGATAAGGCACACTTTCAAAAAGTGGCTGTACTAAATTATCCTTCCACCAGCAATCACAAGAGATTCTATTGATGCACATTCTCTCCAACATGTACCATTGTCAGAAATTTTCACCCTAGTCAATAAAATGTATCTAAAAGAGTGCATTAATGAGATTAATAATCTCTCCATGGGTTTATTGTCTCAATGTGTTTCCTCCTCTGTGAAATGCCAATTCAATTCTAATGCTCATTTGTCTCTCTATTGGATGCTTCTGTATTCCTCATTTTTATAGGAATTTTTAATACGGTCTTGATACTGTATAGAATGGCATTAATGCCACATTAAAATGCTTTACAAATTGAGATTCAGGGTGAAAATAACTATCATAAAATAAAAATTCTGGCATTCAATAATGAATATAAAATTTTAATTTGAAAATCATTACAATTTATTTATTTATTTATTTATTTTTGTGATTGGCCACAGGAATGGAACCCTGGACCTTGGTGTTATCAGCACCATGCTCTAAGCAACTGAGCTAACTGGCCAGCCACAGTTTAATTTTTTAAAAATCTTAGTAATTATATGAGTTTTCTAGGACTGCCATCACATAATAACATAGACTGGGTGGCTTCAATAACAGAAATTCATTTGCTCACATTCTGGAAACTAGACCGTCAAGATCAAGGTGGCTTCAAGTTTTGTTTCTTCAGCGTCCTCCTTAGCTTGCAGATGGCCACCTCCTCCCTGTGCCTTTGCATGATCTTTCTTATGTGAGTGTGCATCCCCAATTTCTCTCTGTGTGGCCAAATTTCTTCTTATAGCAATGCCAGTCAGATTCTATTAGGGCCCACCCTAATGGCCTCATTTTAACTATCTCTGAATGCAGTCACATTCTGAAATTAAGGCTTCAATATATGAATTTTTCAGGGATACAGTTGAGCCCATAACAGTCATCAAAGTTTAAATGTTTAGCATTACTTTTTCCAGAAAAAGATATTAGCAGTATCTTCTGCTGGATTTTTCCTAAAGTTATTTTATGATGTATTAGCAATCCTAATTAGATGCTTAATTTTTTAATCACTGAAAACTATTTTCTTTTTTCTTTTTAGTAAGTAGATTTTCAAACATAAAGTAGAAGGACTAATAATTATAATGAATTATAGTGTACCTACCACTCAGGTTCAACAATTATTGACTAAAGGCCAATACTGCTTTATTTATTCTATGATCCACTTGTCCCCTTTGCCAAGCACTAATTCTGAAATACCAGACTTCATATAATTTTATTCATAAATATTTCACTATGTATCTCTACAGGATAAGGATTTTTACAAGTAATCGAAATACCAATTTCACATTACAGTTTTTACACATTGCCTTAAAATTATCAAATATCCAGCCAGTGTCCAAATGTCTCTGAGTACCTCAATATTTTAATAATTTACTCAAATGAGGATCCAAGTGTGTGTGTGTGTGTGTGTGTGTGTATGCATATTTGAATCTATATACTGTAAATGGTGGGTATGACTCACTGCACAATACCCACTTATTTTTAAAATAAAATGTGATGACTATTTCACATTTTTTATAATCAATTATGCTTTAATAAAAAACATGAAAGTCAATGAGATATACCACATTAACAGAATGAAGGATAAAAATCACATTATATTTTCAATAGATGGTATAATCAATTATGCTTTAATAAAAAACATGAAAGTCAATTAATGAGATATACCACATTAACAGAATGAAGGATAAAAATCACATTATATTTTCAATAGATG
>NW_007744929.1:0-778 GCF_000696425.1 Galeopterus variegatus
ATCCCAATATAAAAATAAACAAGACTTGAGCAGATAATTTGAAAAAAAAGACACATAAATGGTCAGTAATCATATTTGAAAATATTCAACCTCATTAATAATCAGGATATGCAAGTTAACACTAAGAGATTGGTCAGAGCTATAAAATCTGACAATCCCAATTGCTGGTGTGGATATGGAGCAACAGGAACTCATACACTGTTGGTAAAATCACAGATTCATATAATCACTCCATTGCTGGACACTTTTGCATTATGTGATAAAATTGAAAATGTGTGTATACCCCACAGCCAGCAATTCCACTCCTGTGGATATTCCCTGAGAAACTGCAGTGTGTACCAGAGAACATGTACAGGAAAACCCATAGCAGTATTGCTTCTAATAGTAAAATACTGGGAATATTCCATATGTCCATAAAGAGATGAATGGATCATAAATTCTGTTTATCTGTACAGTGGAAAATTTTACAGTAGTAAAATTTAAAAGACTATGTGCATCAATATGGATTACTTTCAGGAATATAACATGAAACAATAAAAAGCAAGTAGCAAAAGAATACTTAGTATGAATTCATTAAATGAAATTTAAGAAAGAGTTAAGACTAATTTATTATTTGAGGACACATACCTTTGTGGCAACAATATAAAGAAAAGCAAGAAAATGGTAAAAACCAAACGCGGCATAGAAATTAGGTTCCAGGAGGGAAATACAGTCAGGAAGCGACCCACAATAGGCAATAAAGGTATTGATGATAATCTATTTATTAAGCTGGATGTTT
>NW_007744929.1:1186-15647 GCF_000696425.1 Galeopterus variegatus
GAAGCGACCCACAATAGGCAATAAAGGTATTGATGATAATCTATTTATTAAGCTGGATGTTTGTTTATTATTATTATTATTATTATTATTAATTATTATTATTAAACTCTAACCTACATTATACACACTTTTTTGTGTGCATTATATATTTCATAATAAATTGTTTACAATCCCTATGTGTTCTCTACAGAAAATCCATTATTGGGAGCCAATAGCAGAAGCCAAGAAATCAGCCGTGTTGCTGTTCCAAGTGTTCAGCAGTGGCTGATGTTGACCTTGGATGTTGATAGAGAAGCGTGGAGAGAGATAGTAGTCAGTACTGTTTTTAAATGTTGCTATTAAAATTTTATTTTGTTCTTGTCTTCTCAGATCGTTTGTAGGAATGAGGAAGAGAACACATCATGAGTTGATGGCCAGATGCCATTTCCTACTGAATTTTAATTTTCTCAGCAGTCCTGTACTGTTGGATTGGGGGCAGATATTGTCTATTTCACTTGATAAATCAAGAAACTGGGTCAAGAGAGGTGGAAGCAAACTGTTTTATAGCTCACAACTAATAAAGGTGAAAGCTTCTCTGGCTGTCCCCTTACACCCCACCAGCTTCCCTCAGTGTGTCTATTCATGGAATTGTCAGCAGCAGCCGGCGTCACAGGCACTCAGGCTCTGAGCACTCAGCCTGCCTCACTCTCTCTTTGAGAGCCTCCTCTGGGCCATGAGGGAGCTGTGATACAGTGGGTACAGTGGAGGTTAAGTATCCATTTCCTCTGACTTTCTGCTTATTAGTAGTGATTGTCACTGAGCAGCCTTTTGACTTAAGTCCTCTGCTCTCCTGAAAGCTGAGGAATTGTGGCTTCAGATGAGCCGAGCTAGATATTTAAAGAGGAGAGACCCTTTGCTGATTAAGAAACAGCTTGTGACAGTGGTTGAGTGGTTGACGGGAAAGGGGGGCCAAAGCTGGAGCACGTGAATGATAGCTTCATCAACTTGACATTCCCTCAGGATCCACCACCTACATAGGGGTTCTTTCCTGGCTATTTCCCCGACAGATGTAAAAATTATTAAATGTATTTGGCTAGAGTTTCTTGAGACTCTTCTTTCTCAGTTTTTTTTTTTTCCTTTACCTTCCTTCTCTGCCCCCAGTTTTCATCCCCATTTTTATTTCTGCTCTCACATAAGCTCTAGCTAAATGGTGCCTGGATTTGCTAAGTATCAAGATACAGAGAAGGAGCTTCTGCGAACTCTCAGTCCTAGTGCTGGGCACTGAGGTGCTACCCCAGGAGCCGATAGCATTCTCGGAAGAGCTAGATCCAGTATCAGGGATGTTTCTTTCCCCAACAATTTAGCACTCCAGTAACCCTGGACTTAGAGAAGACTTAGAGCTGGCTTAGAAATTCTCCATAGCTTAGAAGAATTAAAAAAGCTAGGCAGGGGATGGATTGACAAAACAAAGTGGAAAAGTTGTCACAGGTTTTCTTCACTGGATCGTAGTCACTGAAGTTTAAGGACTTTAGGAGAAAATAATGGGTGAATTGAGGTCACTGAAGGATTTCGGCCCTTCAACTACTGCTTCCACAGATGATGAATTAGTCATATATTCTATGTATGTCTATATACATATATGTATATATAAATATATGTGTATATGTTAAAAATACATATGTTCTTCTAATCAATATACTGAGATTTGGAGACCCTAGAGAGCCCCTCACTTCCCTATCAGTGGCTCTAAAATCTCACCTCTGCTATTTAAGTTTTTCCTATGGTTTAACTCTTAGAACTTTTAGGATCCCATTGTTAAAATGCATTTGGTTCCGAGAGAGTCATATTAGCCACAACAACAATTTGTTGAACATTCCACAGTTTGCAAGCACATTTACATATAGTCTCATTTACTCAACACAAGAGCTTTGTTTTTTCTCACAGGCATTAGGAGGAACAAGAGTCTTAGAAAATTATGTCTTCACAGCCCTTAGATAATAGGAGCTAGAATTTGAATCTGAAATTCAGCTCTTAATGTGCTTATTATTCCTTAATCCTGGCACTATGATTATTACTAATTTAGCATAATTTTGTTTTATCAGATATAAGCTGGAAAATCAGCCTCACCTAAAGCTGGGCCTCAGGCTGCTTAGCAGCCATTCCCTGTCAGCCATTCAGGATAGTTTTTCTTTCTCCAACTTTGGTGTGTAGATCACCCGGAACAGCATTATCCTAGAGGAGGAAGAGTTATTGATAAAATTTCAAATTCGTGGGCTCTATCCCAGGCCTACCAACTCAGCTTCTCAGGGATGAGACTCAGGAACCTGCCTTTTTAAAACAAGTACCCAGGTAAATCTTACATGCTGTAGGCTTTGAGAAACAGGGGTTTAGCAGCCAGAGTACCTGTTGGGAAAATACAGGAAAATGGTCAGGGCCCCTCAGATGTTCAGAATCTTGCCGAGCATTTGATGTAAATATGCATGTGCGCCCAGGTGTTTCTTGGTTATTGTCTAATGTAATTGCTCATGTGCACCCAGTTGTCCTGGGTTATGGACTTAAGTATAAAGGACTAACGCCCCTGATACATAGTGCTTGTCGGGTGGCTCTGGGAGGTCACTAGGGTGGCTGCTCCTAGCTCTCAATAAAGCCTCTTAGTTTTTTACTCACGGCTCCCAGGACCTTTTCCTATTACCTAGCTCATAGACCTGTGTGTGAAGGGTTTGTGACCCAGTCTGTACAGTGGGTGCAAGTGGTCTGTGAGCCCTAGCCCTAGCTAGACACCACCACTGCTGCCACATGCCTTTTCTGAATTTCTGGGGTTCTGACTGCTTGGGTGGAATGGGTCATGATCAGTGTACACCCCTGAAGATTCTTGTTTGGAATTTGATTCATCAGCCAAAAATTCTTTCCCCATCCCACCCAACAATGCAGGATATTTTTTCCAGGCGGGCCCAAAGGAAAAGCCAATCATTGTTCTCATTCTGACTAATTGGAGACAGTCTGGCCACAAACATCTCCCTTTGTGCCTTTTCTCTTCTACAGAGCTTGGGCAGGACTGCAGAAAGGCTGCTGGAGGACGGCTGGGGTGGGACCCAGAGGAGAGTAATTAGAACTGCAGTGCCTTCTGTCATTAAGTCCTGAGTGGAATGCTGAGTTGAACAATGGAAAAGGTCCCTGCTGTCCTTGGGAACATTTTTGTAATTGTCCCAAGCCAAGGATTTGAGTGTCAAATGAGATTCTTTTATGTCTGTACTTTTCCACAATTTTTTGGAATTTCTTATGGTCCCTGCAGTGATTTCAATTTGCTTACAACTTTTCAGTTGGCTGCCCACAATTTGTTTCAGCTGGTCTGGGGAGTCTTTGGGTAAACTGAGTGGACTACAGTTAGGAAAGGCTCTTGTTTCCTTTTGCTTTCTTGGAAAAGGAAAAAGTGTAAATCACTTTCTAATAAATGGCAAGAAATCCCAAGTTCTCTACCAGCAGCAATACCTTTCTGTGGTAGTACAGTACTGCCTTGAAATCTTTCTCAAATATAAATCCCATGCACAAATAGCAGTAGTAGTACTGAACATTTATTTAGTATTTGTTGTATTCCAGTCCCTATGCTAATTGCTCTACGTGCATTTTTTAATTTAATCCCCCCACTTACTCTGTAAGTTAGGCACTATTATAATTTCTATTTTACAGATGAGCAGATGGAGTCTTTGGAAATTGAAATAACTTTTCTATGGTCAAACAGGTAAGCATTCAAATGGTAATTTGTACAGTTGAGTCTAGCCCCAGAGCCATATTCTTTTTGTTACAGCCTGTGTCCCTTCTTGTCATATGTGATCTCTCCTATAACACAATAACCCAAGCTTTTAATTCTTTAATTTTTATTATTTTTAAATTTTTTAAATTTTATATTTATTTTTATTCTATTATGTTCCATTTATGCAGGCACAATTCACTAAATTCACTTCACAAACCACTAATGACCTGTAATGCACAATTTGAAAAAAAAAAAAAAATCTGCTAAAGGAATTTGAGTCTTTTGGCACAACTAAATCATGGCCTAGGATACTGATGACATTATTCAGTGAGACTGAACTTCTGTTGGTGATTCTGCAGCAGTCATAGAAAATTGGACTGTTTGTATAATACTGCACATGTAAATAGTACTGTTTTAAAAAAGGAAGGGAAATAGGTATATTTGGTAAACTACATCATTAGGCAATAGTCTAAGATAGATCTGTAAGTCTTTAATTTTTAAAATGAGAATATTGAGTTTGATGACTATGTTGGCCATATTTTTTAAACTAAAAATCAGGAAACTTTGGGGTATATAGAAAAGAAAATTTTGAATATAGGCTTTCCCGAAAAAGACTGGGATGAAGGATGTTGTATCCCATCGAGACCACACTCAGGATATCAATCTGATCCTTTCTCTTACCCTTTTAATAAAGGACTTTCATATATACATTCTCAATGTGTGCCACCACTTACAAAACATGTAGTTAGGGTACTTAATAAATATTTTTTGGATGAATTTAGGAATTCCTGTCTTCAATTAACTTTTGATCGAAGGGCAATATATCAAACAATTTTAATACATTGCATTAAGTGCTATGATAGAGGTAGTGGGTACCCGATGGGCACTTAGTTAGTTTTTATTGCGGAAATAAATTAATCTATAGGTTGGTTGGGAGGGTCTTCAGAGGGTCAGGAAATGACTCCAAGAGGAATTGTCCCCTAAGGTGGGACATAAAGGAAAAGTAGGCATAGGCCAAGTGAAGAAGGATGGGAAAGCCATACCAGGCAGAAGAGGCTGAATAGAGGAGACACCAGAGGCAAAAGAAAAAACATGGACTGGTTAATAAATTTCAGTAGTTCAGAATTGCTGGAACATAAAATAATAGTGGGATTTGGGGGAAAGATGGTATTGATGAGGCTGTCAGGCTAAGCAGGACCAGATCATGAAGATCTTTTACTCCATGGAGCTTCGACTTTATTGTGACTACTATGGGGAAACTTTGAAAGATCTGTAGCAACAGAATGACTTAATAATTTTGGTTACATAGCTATGTGTATAAATGTGCATGTTTAACAAACTGTATAAAATTCACTTTTCAGCATAGGACCCACTCTTTACAAAAATCATTTTATTGCTTTGAAGATATAGTTGTTAAAGAGCTATGGGAGGGGTGAAATACTGTGATAGAGTAGGGTTTCTCAAACTTTAATGTTCATGGGATTACCTGGGAATTCTGTCAAAAAGCATATTCTGATTCAGCATATCTGAGGTGTGGACTCAGGTTCTGCATTTCTAACAAGCTCCCAGGTGATGCCAAAACTGCTGGTTCTCAGCCTACCCTTTTAAGTTGCAAAGCGCTAGAAAAGGAGGAAGATAATAACTCAGAAAAAATAAAGTATGTTAACAAAAACCTCCCCTTGGGGGAGGGAGGGCATAGACTCAAGGAGGTAGCCTTAGCGAGATGACACTTAGGAAGACAATAAGAAAGAAGAATAAGAAAATACTGGATAAAAGAGGTACACCAAGTAAATTATTTGGGAGTACCTGATCTCAGCTAATACCAAGGAAGCCAGACAAACATTTCAAAAGGAAATAAAGTAGGATTGGCCAACAGCGATGACTATAAGCTCCTAATTGAGAGCAAGTGTGTATTAGCCAGTGTACCATTTCCCGGACTGTTGTATAGAATGCTAAGACTAAAGGAGTTTAATAAGTGTTTTGGCAAAAGCCTTTAATGGCCAAATAAATTTGGGAAATTCTGTTCAACAAAAACTAAACTAATTTCTATAGAATACTTTACCAAGGAACACTCTTTTCACAAGACACCTAATTAACACCTCAAGACCCGAGATTTTCACAGAGCACCATTTTGGAAAACCTATCTGTAGTGTATTGAATTCTGAACCCCCCCAAACTCCCTGAATCTTGAATTGTGTTCCCCAAGTTTTATGTATTGGAAACTTAGCCCCCACTGTGACTGTTAAGAGGCTGGGAAATCCTATCATGGTAATTGAAAGGCGGGACCTTGAGGAGGTGATTGGATTGTAGGACCGTGCAGTAGTGAATATATTAAAAATGGTGGTCAGGAGCATGGTTCTGAGGGCTTTAAAAGAAGAGGAGAGTCTGTCTTTCTCTCTCTCTCTCTCTCTCTGCTCTCTCTGCTTCCACCATCTTGCAATGTGAGACCCCTGGGTCACTGTTGCCACCACTAGATGGACTTTGAACTTCCCAGCCTCAGAAACTGTAAGCAATAAATTTCGTTTTTCTTTATAAATTACCCAGTTTAATGTATTTTGTTATAAGCAACAAAAATAGACTAATACACTGTCCTACTGAAAAAGATCATTGGATTTGGAGTAAGGTCTGGGTTGAAGACCCATCTCCTTGGCAAGTTACTTAACCTCTCTGAGCTATAGTGACTTAATCAATAAAATGGGCATTACATTATCAATCTTGCTGTGTTATTATAAATATTGAATTAAGAAGGATAGATTATAAACTCCAAAGCATTATGATATTATGCTTCTTTTGACTATTACAACGTCTTGTACAAAGTTTCATTCATTGGTACTCAAACCTGAATGAAAGAATCAATTAGTTAGTTAGTTGATTCAGAAACTAAGAAACTCCCTAAAGATACTCCCTAAGAGAACTGGCACTTATTTTCCTGAAGAGGCAGAAATTAGACAGAGGTCAATGAAGGATACAGCTTGATGTATTGTTTATCTGTCCTCCTCTTTCTCTGGTGCTCTAAAGAGTAGGAGATAAGATATAACTTCTAGAAGATAATATAGAATTATTTGCAAGGCAAAAAATGGGTACTACTTGAAATAGGAGAAATTTGGAGAAGAAAGTCAGCACCCATGTTCTGGCAGACAGAACAGTATTAATTAATTACAAATATAATTTTAGGATTGTTCATAGCCTGTCGCATGATGGTGAGTAATACATTATTTTAGACATAAGAATATCCAGTTGGAAAGTTAATACTTTTCATATCTGAGGCTATGAAGGTTCTCAGTGGACCTCACCACTCATAAATTTAAGCAACTTATGAGAGTGTTCAAATATTATAGGTGGAAAAATGAAAAAAGAACATGCCCATAATTACTAAAAGACTACATTTGAAGTTTAAAACATCTGGATATTTACAAAGCATTCGGCCAATTATATATTTGGTAATCATCTCACCAAATGTCTAGCTATTTGAAAACATCTGGATGGTTGAATGTTCATCCAGATGTTCAGTCTTGAGTAGATGTTTGGCAACTGCAAAATACAGTTTTCCAGTTGGTTGGTCTGAATTTTGCTGAATGCTTAAAACACAGTTAAATAGTTGTTTTGTATCTGTGCCATTGGCCTGGCTTTGGGCTGATCAACTAAGAACAGGCCTGAGAATAGAACTACTAAATCAGTGTTCTGAACTATCCCACTTTGCTTAGCAGTAACGTATTGTTCATCTTTAGTTCACTTGGTGATGTTGAGCAGTAAACAGAACTCATTGTACGGGTTTACAGGTGAAGACAGTATGTAATAATAGATAGGAAACTGTGACTGGGGATCAAAAGACCTGGTTCAAGCCCTGACCATACCGTTTACCAAGGTATGGCCTTTTGTATGAACTTGGGCGACTATATTAATCTCTTTGTAGCAATTTGTCTTCTGTAAAATAAATATAATAATAATTGACCTCCTACTTTGGAGTTTGTTGTGATAATCAAATAAAACAAGAAATGTGAACTCTTTTCTATGAACTGCTATATGTTGTATGTATATGTTTATGCAAATGTATATGCCAGTGTTAGATGGGTTTAATTTTGTTTCTGTTTTCCTCCAGGTAGTACAATTAGTACTACATGTGCCCAGCTTTGTGCTAAAATGAGGAATGAATAAAACCAAAAAAGAATGATTGGGAAGCACACTACAATTTAAAACAGAAAAAATTAACGTGGCTTAAAATGACAATAAACATTTTTAGAAAATTCTGTTCCTGGCCTTGAATTTTATCTCCCACTCTTTTAAACAAATAAGTCCTCTGCCCATAGGCCTTCTGTGCTTTCCAACTCTGTTTTTTCTGAAAGCCGTTCTCTATGCTGGGAATAGTCCTCCTCCATGTTTCCACCTGTTCAAATTAGGTGAATGTTTCATGTTCTATCTAACATGTCAGCTTCACCTATGAAGATTTCATCCATCCTCCACCTGAGAGTCATGACTTTAAAGATCTGGATTTGAAACCTGACCCTGCCACTTAATAACTGTGTGACTTTGGCCACTGTGATTGTTCTTTTGGAATTTTGATTTCTTCAGTAGAAATTACCATATCTCATACAGTGAGCTAAAGATTGAGTGAAGCATTGCTTATCCTTCTAGTTGAACTGTCCTTTCCAAAATACCCTATTTCTGTCTCTGTGTCTCTAAAGAAACACTTTAGTTTCTTTCTTTATTTTTTATTTTTATCAATGTGCATTCTGTAAAAGATCAAATAGTACCACAAAGCTTACAAGAGAAAATAAATTTTTTGTCTCCCTACTTCCCAGTGTAGTACTTTCAGTGGCAACTACTTTCAACTCTTTCAGCTGTTACTTATTTTTACCTCCAGATTTTTAGTTGCCATTTATCCTCTACTGAATTTTCACAATGGAAAAATTAGGATTAACCTCTCCTACATCTTTTTTCCTGGCATGCATACATTTGCCCTCCTCAGTTCTCTCAATGTAGTTTATTATTTGTTACTGTGACTTCTGATATATTATTCAAATGTAAACTAAGAGGAGGACAATGGATTTATTCCCTTTTTGAAGCACTTTTTGTTTTCCCTGGAGTTAATGATTGTTTTATTTTTTAATATAGTTTACTATGCTGTTTACTCTTTCTGTTTTCTTTTTTAATAATATTATTCTGAACTTTCTTCAGCCTTTCAGAGAGTTGTCTTTTATGTGGTGGTAAAATTGTAATGCATTCAAATGTAAACTTTGCTTTGACCTGCGGCTCTAATCAAGCCCACATTACACTGATTTGTGATGTCAGTCGGGTGTGATGACACCAATCTAAATACACTTTCAACAAGAATACTTGTGGGATGGAATGCTTAGAATTGTCCTTATTTAGCAACAGCAAGTTTTGAGACTTGTAGGAATTAGTTTCCAGCTGTCCAAAAGTGTACACCCACTTTGTATCTATAAGCTTGCTTTTGTAGACCAATTGTTTATCAATCAGGTCCTTTGTATCTCTAAGTCTATCATGTAATCCATTTGTGATTCCCATGATTCCTGTCCCTAGGTGTGCATGCCATATATAATCCCCTTACCTTGAGTGTGGGTATGACTACAGATATGATATAGTTTACTCCTATGATTAAATTATATGACACAGGTGAAAGGGTTTTGCAGATTTAATTAAGATCCAAAGTCAGTTGACAGCGAGTTAATCAAAAAGGAGATTATCCTTGGTGGGCCTGACTTAATCAGGGGAGCCTTTAAAAGGGACTGGGGCTTTCCTGAAGGAAGGGACTCAAAGTGAGAGAGATACTCTCCTGCTGGCCAGGAAAAAGTAAATTGCTGTGCTGAAAAGAGGACCACATGGGCAGAGGACAGCAAGTAGCTTCTAGGAACTGGGAGGGTTCCCCAGCCAAGAGCTATCAAGAAAACAGAGATCTGTGAGCTTAGATGAAGACCATGAGCTGGCTGATACCTTGATTTCAGTCTTGCAGACTTTGAGCAGAGGACCCACTAACACCATGCTGGGACTTCTGGCCAATAGAACTATAAGATAAGAAATGAGTGGGGTTTTTTTTTGTTGTTGTTGTTTGTTTGTTTGTTTTTTAAGCTGCTAATTTGTGGATCTTATGCAGCAATAGAAAACTAATGTACATTTGCATTTAAAAGGTCCATAAGGGTCGGCCCGTGGCTCACTTGGGAGGGTGCGGTGCTGATAGTGCCAAAACACTATGGGTTCGGATCCTACATAGGCATGGCCAGTGCGCTCACTGGCTGAACGTGGTGCGGACAACACCAAGCCAAGGGTTGCGATCCCCTTACCGGTCAAAAAAAAAAAAAAAGGTCCATCATTTTTAAACACTCTGAAGCACATTGAATGCCATCCTCAGTTAAACCTCTCTTTCTCAGATAAAATTGTTTCAAAGTATAAAGGTTATTTGAACTTTTAAAATTGAAATTGGATTCAAAATAAGGTACAGTTTTAGCAAAAAAAATAAAAATTGTGAGTTTTATTTAACTCTTTCTGTCTTTGAGTTGTAAAGCAGTTTTATTTTTTTTAAAAAAGGTCTTTATTTCAACATGAGCTTTTGTCATAATCTATATAACATTAAACAACTCAGACGCAAATAGTTCATCCTTCTCTAGGATCCTTATGGCCTCTTCAAAGATTGTCAAACAGTTTTGGAAAAATAGCATATAAACTTTTGTTTTACTGTAATTTTTTTCTCCATCCTCATTTGCAATATGTTTCTAAATTAGAGAATAATGTTCTTCTTTATCCCACACTTCGAAATACATTTTACTGCATGCCAACGTTTTAACATTTTTTCCATGGCTGGCAACAGTGATAGCCACCTTTAGGCACAGGTCTAAGAAGGCTATCCCCTTCACTTTCTATAAAGTCAAAAATCTCATTGAATGCTTCTACACACTATGGGAACTGAAAAGTGATTAAAAAGTTTGTTTACGAAAGTCTCACTATCACAAGTAAGCAAATCATATCCTTTTTTAGCAACATTGTACACAAGGTGTGCAGGATATTTAGTAGGTACGATCTTTTCAATTTCTGTAAAAATAAATTTATAGCCTGAATGGAGTTTGCCAAAATTCAGATTTGTACTGTCTGCCAAATATATGAATAGGTGAGCGATGTCTAGTTTGTATTTGGACAAGATATGAGCAATCTTTTGTTTTATGCTTTCTGTAGCTTTATTAAAATTTTAATAAATATCAAGAGGACAATTAGAAACTATATTTTTTAAATCAAAGTTTTATTGGTAAGATAGAATCAGCTTTATACTGCTGGGTACTAACGTATTTGTTTACCAAAATTTCCCCATTTTTATCTATGCACTTGAAATCCCAGTATAATGATAGCAAAGGAATTCCTTTAAGCTTAAACTCACAAGCATAATTAAATGTGAAAAGAGACAATAAGGAGTGAGAGAGTTAGCAAAATTTGGGGACATTTAAAGTGGATGGCCAGGTAGTAGCTGGTTAGATCAGGAGAAGCCAAGTGTGGCAGGTGAGCCCAAGAGAAAGAAGCTAATTTACAGCCTCCAAGTAGGAAATAAAAGAAACAAAATGTTACTGATTCTTGGTCCAGTAAAGTTCCTCCTCTTGGAACCCTCCAAGGTAGTACTATTTCTCCTACCCCCACCCTCTATCAGTACTCTTTATGGCCCTAATTTTGCCAATTATCTTAGCATAACAGCATTAACTTCTTTTTCCTCCAATTGTCTCGTGCACCCTTTTAAACTGAAGTGGAACCTGCCAATTGGGTTCTATTTTTCTTAAGTGCTCAATGTGAAGCTTTATCCTAATATGGGGATTATAATCAAGATTGTCACAATAGCAGATTGGCCTATACAGTGCTTAATTTAGCAGGCTGATAATCAGTTTAGTAGGTTGGTAATCATAGTCCTTAGTAAATAAGTATATGCCAAATGAGAACCAAATGAGGTAAGTAAAAGCTCTTTCAAACTATAAAGTACTATACCATGGTAAACAGACAGTTGAACTGGTCCAGTGAATTCTAAAGAGATAGTATAAATTTTATTATTTGGACTTAAAAGTTATATATGTCCCTTACTGCTATACTGTGTTTAATAAATTTGCATTCTGTTTCTTGATTCTAGTTACAACTCTTTGGTCACAGTGCTATGTGCCCACTCTCTGCCCTTTATTGTATGGTCTAGTGGCTGGGATTGGACTCTCAGCAGGGATCACTGGAGTAGGGAAAGCCCACTCTGACCTAGTGCTACTGATATGGCCATTTCAGAAAATAACCTGGCAGTGAGAATTTTGCTAAAATCTCTCTTAATAAATACCAAGGTAAAGATGTCATTCAGCCTCTTTTGCATTTTGCTTTTATTCCTGAACATCATCATAACTATTCTACCTGACTTCTTTTTTCAAATATATTTAGGAAACTTCTTTGTAGGTGTCTTGGAGTTTGCAAAGCCGGTTATGGTACTCCCAACCTGCAATTTTGGCAGGCTTCCCTGTTCTCCTCAGAAGCCTTAGATTCTCCTTCTAATCCCACTCTGACTGGTTATTCAGGAGAGTATGGAGTTTTTTATTTATGTGTCTAATATCCAGTCACAGGCCTGTGTAGCCTCAGGCCTGTAGAGGCCTGTTGGGCTGGATCACAGATCCCCCTGCCCTGTCCTCTGCCAGTCCTGAGTCAGGTAAGTGAAAGGAAACTGAAGAACTGAGCAGCTGCTGGCAAAGTGTACATGCTTTATTTTTAGACAGGAGCTCTGCCCACCAGCGTTTCAGAGCCACTGCCTTCCATACTAAAGGACACAAAAACGGCAAGGAGCCAAAAAGGGTGGCCGGAGGCACATGCGCAGTAACTCTACTCCCACACAACTTGTTTTCAAAGGATGTGCTGAATCATACCCAGCAGGATACGAGGCCACGGGGCCTGACCAAACCAACTCCGTTTTCCTCACAAGGCCAAACCATTTCACTTACAGATCAATATCAGCTACGCTAGTTTTAAAATGCATTTCGAAGTAGATAAATAACCAGATAATTAAGTGGTAAAAAAGATAGCAGATGCCCAGAGGTAAGGTAAGAGTAGAAGAGATGGTTTGCTTTGGGATTGGTGGGAAGACATGTTCCAGAGGGCAAGAATTGCTGAGTAGAGGCATATTACCAAGGCACGGTAGTCCATGTGTTAAGTCAGGCTGGGCCATACCTCAGAGAGTTACAGGATAATTGGAGATTTTTATTTTTTAAATAAAATCAATGGAAAAAAAGACCACTAAGATTTTTAAGGAGGGAGAGCAGGAGGGGAGAAACCAACTCAAACTTGACCGCAGTCTCAGATAGCTAAATTCTTTGCAGGGGAATATATCACTTTGCCTCTTTGAAATATGCAATAAGGTAGATCAGGGTAAAAGCAATGGATGTCAAGAAAAGAGACCTGGGTTCTCATATGGTTCTGCTACTAGCACCCTGACCAAGTTCCTTTTCTCAACCTCATTTTTTTCATTCCTGAAAGGAAAAGGTTATACTCATAAGATCCTTTTGAGCACTGGCCGTCTGAGTTACTATGTGTCACCCAAGCATCATCAGTTCTAGGTGTCACACAATCACCATCAATAGGCTTGGGAGCCCACAAAAGGAAGGTCTCTCTCACTTCCCCCAATACAATGAGAAAGCATTTTTATATGCAGCTATTAATACAAGAATGTTTTCTTTGTATAATTCCACTTAAGAACTCAAAATCCATTTTACTTGCTGATTAGCACAGCCTATTTAGTCCAACACTAGTGAATAGAATTGTGGTACAAAGCAGCTGTTTAATAATTAGATGTGGAATGGATGAGTAAATGGAGGATATTCCCACATGACCACCACTCTGGGGGTCTCCGTTACTCCATTGTTTAGATTTTTACTCAAATTCAGGCACAATTATTTGTCCACATTCCCTCCCATCCTATTTCTCATAGGATATTTTACTCTCTTAATGCTGTTTACATGCATGCCAAATAAGAGGATAAGTCTTTTTTTCCCCTCAAAATGCAAAGGTAACAACTATTTCTCAAATTACCAGGCACATGGTGAAGTGAGCTCTCTTAACTAGGAAAGCAAACTGAACAGGGAACAGTGAGTAAAATAGTAAGTCTGTTTTTATTCACGAAAGGCAAGGACATATCTGCTAGAGAGACGTGCCCTTTCCAAGGAGTTGCACCACTTATGTTCTGTAAAAGCCATGTTCTCAAGCTGAATTGAGTACTGTCAGTTTGTTGGTCATACTAGTTTATCCAATAGAAGACTGGGACTTGAATAGGAGAGTGAATAAAGGCCATATCTGGATAAATTAGGTAGTTCTTTTAGGTTCTAAACTTGGGAAAGGGCAATGGAATATGAGCTTGGAATGCGGAGGGTGGCTGAACCTACATTTATTTTATTTGGCTGAGTGTGAAACACAGTTGAATCAATTTCCTTTAGGCTTCTTTATTTAAAGACTAAAATACATGGTCTCTTCCCAGTCATCATGCATTGAACTGTGTTTATGGAAGTGGCACGTATTTGTTGTGTACCTGCTTTTATCATGTATTCAGACTGGCTTTTGGGGGAGAGGAGGTTAATTCAATGAACTTAATACATGTGTAGATTCATATAACTACCACCACAAGCAGGACACAGAACAATTCCGTTACCTCCAAAAAGCTCCCTTGTGGGCCGGCCCGGTGGCGCACTGGATAGTGCGCCGCTTGGGAAGCGTGGTGGCGCTCCC
>NW_007744930.1:0-5406 GCF_000696425.1 Galeopterus variegatus
AAAATACACATCTGACAAAGGACTAATATCCAGAATATATAAAGAACTCAAACGACTTTAATATTAAATTTATTGGTAATGCTGCCATAAGTCTTCCAGAAAAGTATTCAAACAACATACACATTTTTCTCTGTAAGCCTCATTATCACCTTCTTGCTCTCAGGAACACTAGAGAGTTATTAAGCAATGTCCTCGAGTGACAATGTCAAACAAAATCACCAACAAGAAAACATAAAAAAATGTGGGGACTAAATTTTTCATGAAAATGTCACTTGTATATGTGATGAGAGCTGAAACAGTGAGTGTTGGTTGACATCAGCTGGGAACGTGCACACCGGATAACTCAAATTTTCTGTCAGGCGGGGCATCTACGGGGTTAACTGCAAACACACCACAGATTCTAATTCAGGAATCAAATGAAATTTACCAAGTAGGGGAATTTGCAAATATGGAATCTATGGATAATGTGGATGCGCATTATAGTCAATGTTAGGACAGTCGTGCTTTATACGTATTGAACAGGGCATATTTTATCAGTTTTCGTCGTATTTGTGCGATGTTACTGTAAACGTTGTAGGTATGATTTGTCTTTCCACTTTTACAACAAATATGTTTGCACATGATATAAAATTTTCTGAGCCTTTTTTTTTATCACATTTACTGAATTTCATAAATTCAGAAACACATGGAAATATATAGGGAGTATTAGTCCTATTAGTTTAGTTTATATTTCTTTTTCCTTTGGATAAAAAAATAATAAAACTTAGACCCTTGGTATGTGTCTGTATATGTATGTGCGTGCGTGTATATGATGATTTTATATCATGTGTAGATATTTTTCTGTATTCATTATTATATGTAAAAAGCAAAACCACACCAACATTGTTTAAAGTAAATCGCACATATATGATGAAAACTGTTAAATACGTCCTGTTCAGGATGAATAATGCAAGAATACCTGACTTTGTGGATATATACAGATCTATATGTGTGAGTATATACGCAGTTATATGAAATTAAGATGAACACAATAATGAAAGATGACACAGTTGAGGATATTTTTAGGAGTTTTGGGGAAGGAAGAGGAAACCACAGATTCTAACTACAAAGTATTCCCTGGGCCCCTCTGCACCTGCTCTTGTGACAGAACCTTGAACTTGGTGGGTCCTGACCACCCCCTGGTGGTCCTGTGCGTCCCTGTAGGGAGGTTTGTGTCTGGGCTCACGCTGACTTCCCCTCACTGTGTCTCTCGCACAGTAATACACGGCCGTGTCCTCCATCTTCAGGCTGCTGATCTGTAGATACGCTGTGCTGACAGAGGTGTCCATGGAGAAGACAAATCGTCCTGAGAATCCCTCAGCGTATGTTGGCTTTCCAGTGTCTGTGTTAATCCAGCCCATCCACTGAAGGCCCTTCCCTGGTTCCTGTCGCACCCAGGTCATGCCATAGCTCGTAAAGGTGTATCCAGAAGCCTTGCAGGAGACCTTCACAGACTCTCCAGGCTTCTTCACCTCAGCCCCAGACTGCACCAGCTGGACCTGGGAGTGGACACCTGTGGAGAAGACACAGGGAAGATGGGGACCCTGCAGCGGCCTCAGGAACCTCCTCAGCCCCAGATGCCTGGGGCTCCTTACCTGAGGCAGCTGCCAGCAGAAAGAGGAGCCTCCAGCCCCACTCCATGATGAGTGGAATTTGGACTCGTTGGTTCTGTGTGACCAATGGGACAGTGCCCGTGATGAATGCGTTGAAGGGGAACCTGAGCTTTCTACTCTGTGGGGCCCAGGGATTTGCATATGTGTCCGGCTCCTTATCACCCCCTGGTCCAGGTCAGGTATGAATAACCCGATGCCCTAGAGGACCCTGCACCTGGATGGCTGAGCCACCCTCTCGTGTTTGGTGACTAGACTCTGGCTTGCTAGTAGTGAGTGACCATTCCCCAGTGAGTCTGGACCTGGGCAGTGCTAGGTACGGATGAACCCACTCCTGGGCCCAACAATTATATCTTCTCCCTCCTGTGACATCACATCAAATTGGGACAAAAGCTTCTAATAAAGGCCTAATGCTGAATGTTCCTGGGGTGTCACTTCTGTGTCTCTGACACGGCTCAGTGACTCCATTCTGGGCCATCACATGCAGAGTCTCCCTCACTCTACATCATTGAACTTAGGATTCACTTTTTCAAGACCACTGCCTCAGAGATGGGCCTTATTTCTGACACTATTAGGATGACATCTTCACTGTTCCAAAAGTGTTCCTATTTTTTCTCATTTGAGTAAAATTGAGATGAAGATTACATGTTAATAATGACTATGAATTGCTTTTTTTAAAAAAATTTATTCTCTCATATAATGTGAAAATAAATGAACAAGTCCAGATTAATTATTCTGCATATGGATGTCCAGTTTTCCCAGCACCGTTTATTGAAGAGTCCGTCTTTTCATCAATGAATGTTCTTCTCGACTTTGTCAGAGATCAGTTGGCTGTAAGTCTGTGGCTTGACTTCCAGGTTCTTTATTCTGTTCACTTGGTCTGTATGTCTGTTTTAATGCCAGTACTATGCTGTTTTGGTTACGATAGTTTTGTAGTATAATTTGAAGCCAGGTAGTGTTATGCCTTTGGGCTTATTTATTGATTGACTGATTTTTTGCTCATTAATGCTTTGGGTATTTGGGTCTTTTGTAGTTCCATATGAATGTATTTTTTTTCTTTTTTCTTTTTAAATTTTACTTCTCATAGTACATTGTAGTTGATTTACATGCACCTTTTCCCATTCCTCTCCACCCCCTTCCCTCCCCCCCATCCTATCTGTTCATTTGACTTAAATAGTTCAAGGAATTTTTGTGATTATTATGTCTTGTTCCCCTGCCCCCTTTATTTGTTTGTCTGTTCATTTATTTTTAGCATCCAAAAATAAGTGAGAACATGTGGTATTTCTCTCTGTGCTTGACTTGTTTCACTTAATATTAATTTCTCTAAGTCCATCCATGTTGTTGTGAAAGGTAGTATTTCATTCTTTTTTATAGCAGAGTCGTATTCCATTTTGTAGATGTCCCACAGTTCCCTTATCAACTCATCAGATGATAGACATTTGGGCTGGTTCCAGCTCTTGGCTATTGTGCATAGAGCTTCAATAAACATTGGAGTGCAGGTATCCCTTCGACTTGATGATTTCCACTCCTCTGTGCATATTCCCAGAAGTGGAATCACTGGGTCATATAGTACATAAATCCGTAATTGTTTGAGGAACCTCCATACCATTTTACATAGAGGCTGCACCATTTTGCAGCCCCACCAACAGTGAATGAGAGATCCTTTTTATCTGCAACATCTCCATCACTTACCATTCCTAGTCTTTTGTATGTTAGCCATCATAACTGGAGTGAGATGGTATCTCAAAGTGGTCTTGATTTGCATTTACCGGGTGCTGAGTGAGGTTGAGCATTTTTTCATGTGTCTGTTGGCTATTCATATAACTTTCTTTGAGAAATGCCTATTCAGCTCCTTTCCCCATTTTTTAATTGGTTCATTTGTTTTTTTTTTTCAAAGTTGTTTGAGTTAATTGTATATTCCAGATATTAATCCTTTGTCAGATGTATATTTTGCAAATATTTTCTCCCACTATGTTGGTTGTCTTTTTGCTCTGTTGATTGTTTATTTTGCTGTGCAGAAGCTTTTTACTTGGATATAATCCCATTTGTTTATTTTTCCTATAGTTGCCTGTGCTTTTAGTGTCCTATTCATGAAATCTGTACCTACTCCTACTTTCTGGAGTGTTTCCCTAAGTTTTCTTTAAGGAGTTTTATTGTTTCAGGATGTATTTTTAATTCTTTAATACATTTTGAGTTGATTTTGGTATATGGTGAGAGGTAAAGGTCTCGCTTCATTCTCCTACACATAAGTATCCAATTTTCCGAGCACCACTTGTTGAAAAGGCAGTCTCTTCCCCATATGTAGATTTGCTCTCTTTGTCAAAGATCAGATGGTTATAGGCATATGGATTGATTTCTGGGTTCTCTATTCAATTCCATTGATCTGTGTGTCTATTTTTATGCCAGTACCATGCTGTTTTGGTTACAATAGCTTTGTAGTTTCATTTGAAGTCAGGTAGTGTTATGCCTCTGGCTTACTTACTTATAGAATTATTTTTTGCTCATTAATGCTTTGGGTATTCGGGTCTTTCGTAGTTCCATATGAATGTTAAGGGTTTTTGTTTGTTTGTTTGTTTGTTATTCTAGATCTGAGAAGAATGTCATTGGTATTTTTATGTGGATTGTATTGAATCTTTAGATTGATTTGAGTAGTTTGGACCTTTTCACGATGTTAATTCTTCCAATCCAAGAGTTAATACTTGAAGTCGAAGAACATATGATTATCACAACAAATGTAGAAAAAGTATTCAACAAAATTCAATATCCTTTCTAGTTCCATGAGGTGTAAAGCTTGTTGTGTTGTTATTTGTGGTGCTTCCCATTTTTAACTGTAGATATCTACCACTACAACCATATTGGTTAAAACTTTTTGTTGCATTTTATTTGTTTTGGTATGCTGTTTTTCATTTGAATTCGTCTCAAGTGTCAATATATTTTTTGAATTCCCTTTGGTTTCTTCTCTGACCTATTGATTCAGGAGCATGCTGTTTAATAAACCTGTATTTGAGATTTTTCCAATTTCCTTCATGTCATTAATTTCAAATATCACACCATTATGTTCAGAAGAGATACCTGAAATGATTGAAATGTTTTAAAATTTGTTAAGACTTGTACTGTGACCCGATATGTGGTCCACCCTCAAGAAAGTTACATGTATTGTACAGTGTGATTTGAATTGGTTGTTTCCTTATTTTCTTTCTGAGTATTGTATTTATTGTTAAAATTAAAATATTGAAGTGTCATAATATTGTTTTATTTCCGATTAATTGACCTTTCAGATCTATAGGTATATGTTTCACATATTCATGTGATCTGAAGTTGAGTGCATATGAAGTAACTGTTGCTCTATTCTCTTGATAAATTCAGACACTTATCATCATATGAAAACCTTCTGTGTGTCCTGTGATAGTTGTGACTTGAAGTTCATTTTGTGTGATATAAGTTTATTCAGTACTGGTCCTTTTGTTTATCATTTTCTTGGAAAACTTTTTTCTACCCCTTCACTTTCATCCTATGAGTGTCTTAAAATTAAAGTAAGTCTCTTCTAGACATCATAGAGTTAAATTTGTCATTTTTATCTATTCAGCTTCTGTATGTCTTTTGATTGGAGAATTTCATACATTTATTTTATTTATTTATTTATTTTTTTATTTTGTCAATATAAAATGTAGTTAGTTATTGTGTCCCATCACCAAAACCTCCCTCCCTCCTCCCTCTCCCCCCCCTCACCCCGCTTTGTCCCCTCCCCTTTCTTGTT
>NW_007744930.1:5478-10925 GCF_000696425.1 Galeopterus variegatus
CCCCCGGTTTTTTTATTTTTTTTGTTGTTGTTGTTGATGTTGCTGTTTGTTTGTTTTTGTGTGAGTGTGTGTGAGAGTGTGTGTGTGTATGTGTGTGTGTGTTTGTATGTATGTGTGTGAATTGATTCATTCACCTTTAGCACCCTCCAATAAGAGAAAACATGTGGTATTTCTTTTTCACTGCCTGACTCATTTCACTTAATATTATTCTTTCAATTTTGGGGTCATATTCATGAAGTCTGTGCCCAGCCCTATTTGCTGAAGGGTTTCTCCTATGTTTTCTTTAATAAGTTTTATTGTTTTGGGGTGTATATTTAAATCCTTAATCTATTTTGAGTTGATTTTAGTATATGGTGAGAGGTATGGGTCTAGTTTCAATTTCCTGCATATGGATATCCAGTTATCCCAGCACCCTTTGCTGAAGAGGGAGTCCCGACCCCAGTGAATAGGCTTGATGCCTTTGTCGAAGATCAAATGGCAGTGAGTGCGTGGGTTGATTTCTGGGTATTCTATTCTATTCCATTGATCAGTGTCTCTGTTTTTGTACCAGTACCATGCTGTTTTGGTTATTGTGGCTTTGTAGTATAGTTTAAAGTCAGGTAGAGTAATACCTCCAGCTTTATTTTTTTTGCTCAGCATTGCTTTGGCTATTCGTGGTCTTTTGTTATTCCAGATAAATGACTGTATAGTAGAATTTCATACATTTATACTTACTTAGTTGATCTAAAGTAAGAGCTTAATCTTGTCATTTGAGCATGTTGATGTCAAGGTTTTGTAATTCCTTTGTATCTTTCTTCCCCTGTGCTGTGTTCCCATGTGATGTGATTGTTGTTGTTATTGTTTGCTTTTTTAGAAATATAATTTGATTTATTTCTCTTTTTCTTCTGTGTTTCAACTACCTGTTTTGTTCTTTGTGGTTACAATGAGATTTACGTAAAGCATCATTCAGTTATTGCAGTCTTCATTGTGGTGATAACAACTTAACTTTGAATATATTCAAGAACTGTATAATTTAACTTCTGCCTCCTACACTTTGTTATTGTAAATATTTAACATTTACATCTGTAAATGTTGTGTGCATCAACATATTGTTGTTTACAGTTAGTTTTAATACTTTTATCTTCTAACTTTAATCTAGAGTTAAAAGTTCT
The DNA here is from genome assembly GCF_000696425.1 of Galeopterus variegatus. Classification (NCBI taxonomy): domain Eukaryota; kingdom Metazoa; phylum Chordata; class Mammalia; order Dermoptera; family Cynocephalidae; genus Galeopterus; species Galeopterus variegatus. Next base: position 6,630 of record NW_007744930.1, read on the forward strand.
TTATGTACCCTCATTAATTACAGTGTTAGTGTGTTCTGAATTTGATTATATTGTTAGCATTACAGTGAGTTTTATAGTTTTGTGTGTCTTTATGTTGTTAGTTAGCATCCTTTTGTTTCAATTTAAGTATCTCCCTGTAACATTCCTTGTACAGCAGGTCTAGTGGTGATGACTTCCTCAGCTTTTGTTCATCTAGGAAAGTCTTTCTCTCTCTCACATTTCTCTTGGATACCTGTGCTGGTGACAGTATTCTCAATTGAGAGTTTTATTTTCTTTCAGCACTTGGAATATATTTTCCCATTTTCTCCTTTCCAACATTTTCTGATGAGAAATCCACAGATAGTCTTATGGAAGGAACCCTATCTGGGTTGTTCTTTTACACTTTTTCCTTCATTTTCTGTTCTTTCTTCTGATTAGGTAATTACAGAAGACTTGTTTCTGAGCTCACTGAATTTTTCTTCTGTTTGAGGAAATCTGTTGTTGATGTTTCCCTTGGAAATATTCATTTTAGTTGTTGTGTTTTGTCTTCAAAATTTCCAATTATTTTTATTATGTTTTCTATCTCTTCATTAAACTTCTGATTTTGTTGACTTTTTGTTTTCCTGATACTGTTTCATTATCCACCTGTCATTCTCCTGTGCTCACAGAACTTGTTTAATGATTATTTTGAATTCCATGTTAGGCATTTTTTAGATCTGCACTTCTTTGTGTTGGGACTGGTTCTGAATATTGCTACTTCGGTAGCATCATGTTTATTTGATGGCTCATGGTTCTTGTGGATTTGGGAAGTTGACTGCACAAGTGGAAGAAGTGGGCACCTCCATCAGTCTTCACAGAACATGTTTAGCATTGATATCCTTTCACCTGACATTCCATCTAGATATTCTGGGCAGGTTGGTAGGTGGGTCCACAGGTGAACATGTTGCTGGAGTCCTCAGGCAGGAGACAGCCTGGCACAGGGTTAGGTTTTGCTCTGTATCTATAGACCTGGGTCATTAGTCCTGGTATGAAGCTTGGATCTGTGGGAGGCTTTCAGGTTTTGGAATTTCAGAAGCCAGCCTTCCAGGTACAGTGGGCCTGGAGCTTGAGATTATGGTGTTGCCCTGTTACTGGGTTTCCCTTGGATAGGCCTGTTTTGGGGTATGTGGTGAACATGGGTGCTCACTTAAGATGTCTTTTGTTCCATGGAGGGTTTCTCTCTCCACTATGTGCTCTATGAATGTTGAGGAGGTCGGATATGTTTGATGTAGAACTGTCCTTTCTAATGTCTTCATTATGTCTTTTTTCCCCCTGTACTCTGTCAAGGTGATGTAACCTTTCAGATCTATTCCTTAGTACTTCTGAACATATTTTCACGTGTGGATGTTTTTTCAATTGGACATTTCAGGGAGGAAATGAGTGCTGGTGGCTTCTATTTTTCCATCTTGCTGAATTCCTCAAATTGTTTTGATAACTTCAATCAAAATTACTAAAACGTGGAAGTATTCATGATTCCATGAGCAACTGTAGTGGGAAAAAAACACTGAGGTACATCCATACAGTGGAGTATTATGGATAAATCGAAATGATCTATTAAGCCATGAATACTAGATTAATCTTCAGTGCATTATACTACAGGGCATAATTGAATATTTGTCTCCTCCAAATCTTCTGTAGGAATTTGATCTTCAGTGTGGTGGTGATGGGAGCCGGGGTCCAGTGGGAGGTGTTTAGATCATGGGTGAGGATGAACGCCCTCCATGGAAAGTGACTGAGCTCACCAGGAGTGGACGAATGTGCTTAGGAGCAGGTTGTTAAAAAGGGTGTGGCTTCCTCAGTTTCTCTGTCCTGCTTCCTCACACGATGTGGTCTGTACACACTGGCTCTTGTTTCATTTGCTGCCATGAGAGGAAACAGACTGCAGCCGTCATCAGATGCAGCTACCCCAGAATCAGGAGCCAAAGAAACCTGTTTTCTTTTTGAATTAGCCAGACACAGCAACACAAAAATAAACTAACACACCAAAAACACAGTGTGAAAATAGACAAAGTATAAAAATATAATTGCATAACATCCTGAGAAGTTAAGACATAAAGGCAGTTAAAAGATAATTAGTTTCCAGGCATTTCTAGGACAGTGAAACTCTTTGTGGGATACAGCAATGGGGGACATATGACATTATGCGTTTACTGAATTCAATGTAATTTTACACTCCAAAGAGCAACCTTATTGTATGAAAACTAGAAATAGTGTTTCAGGAGGTTGAGGATCCCAGGAAAGAATTCAGATGATCTGAACGTGTGAAACAACCTCTGTGGAGAGCGGTGCGAATGGTTGTCCTCAGGAGTGCCCTTTGGAAGTGAGTGGTGTCTGGGACAGTAAAGGCAAATGTAGCTGTATATAGAAGTGCTTTCCAGTTGATACGCAGTCATCACTGATAGTGATGTCCACGTACGCTGTAATTTAACCCTTACACTTATTGAGGGCAGGTGGTGGAATCCAGGTTTACTGTGCTGGAGTGTGGACTCATAGATCAGCAAGGGGACAGGGCTGGAAAGATCCATGTGGCCAAGTATTGGAGTTGGAGACCTCAGCATCAGCCCACCCTTAGCTTCGTGTAGGTAGGGATGGTGACTTCTATAAATACTCACGCGCACGTGCACGTACACTGTTCTGTAGACACACTTGCTGCCTAGTTCTGTGAACTGAGAAGCCAAGAAGCAAAAGCACCATCGCTGTTTGCACACATTGTGGTGAGATCTGGATGTCAAACTTCCTCTCTATTAAGAGGATCCGTGGCTCTTAAAGCAATGATGAATATACTGCTGGGAAGGAAATACATGAAGTGAGTTTGAAGCATCATCTTGTGCAGATGATCATGCTCGATCTGCTTCACCTAGATAAAACATCCCAAAAAATTGGGGCACGCCAGAGGGGACAGGAGTCATTGAAAGAGCACACTATGGCCAACAATGGAAAAATGTGCACGAAAACATGGGTGAAGAAGCACCAGATTTTTGCTCAGGTTGACATAATATGCAGGAATCCGTTCTGAAAAATAGGAATAAAACTTAAATATAAAAACTGTGTTAAATCAGTAATATCCTGAAACACCTCGGAGGTCCTCTGCCCACAAGCAGGAGGAAGAAAACTTCCCCCTTTTAGGCATAGGCTGCACATGGTGACTTTATTAGAAAGACTACATTATGGAAAGGGTGGGAGTGACCTCACAGCCCAGACACCTGACAAACGCTACCTAGGCAGGTGAGCAAGGCCAACCTCCGCAGTGATGTCACGTTGATAGTACTTTATGGTGCGACAGGGATGCTGGTCAAGTCTATGGTTCCTTCTTAGGCACTTAACTTCAGTCCATTCATGAGTCCAGCATCAGGTGGATCCCAATTCTGGGACAGTCTACAAAAGGTGTCAGCAGCACTCTTGACAGCTGGTAAGGTCATCTACGGAAGGGTGTCTGAGAAACTGTCAGGACAGAAAGAAACCTAAGACACATCCAGTCTAAACGTAGTGTGGAATCCTACACGGGCTCCACATAGAAGCAGACAAGGGACATGAGGTGAACAGAAAGGAACCACGAATGAGGTACGGATGTTAGATGATTACATGTGTCAATGCTGGTTCATTAATAGTAAGAAATGTACCATGGCAATGTGAGTCATTCATAACAGGAAAACCTGGGTCCAGGGTATGTGGGGACTCTTTGTACTTTTTTCTTAATCCTACAGCAAATCACCAACTGTTTTAAAAAATATATCTAAAAATAGAAGAAAAGTTTTGGGATCTGAATCTTTGTTTATTCCTTGATTTTTGTTCAGTTTTTAAGAAACACAGGCTTTAAATAACTCTGCAATCTCACTGGGGACTGAAATAAAGGAGAAGCTGACACAGCAGAATGGCGTGTCTGGCCTGGAGGGAAATAGGCTGCAGGTGAAGAAGCTGCAGACCTGACAGGAAGCCCCTCGCCCCCAGCCCCCTTCTCTGCACCTGCTCCCGGGGCTGCTCCCTGAGGTCGGTGGTCCTGAGCGCCCCCTGGTGGTCTGTGAGCCCTGCAGGGAGGTTCGTGTCTGGGCTCACGCTGACTTCCCCTCACTGTGTCTCTTGCACAGTAATACATGGCTGTGTCGTCGGCGGTCACAGAGCTCAGCTGCAGGGAGAACTGGTTGTTGGATGTGTCGGCGGTGATGGAGATGCGGCCCTGGAAAGCCGAGTTGTAGCTCGTGCTCCCTTTCCAGTACCCCATCCACTCCAGCGCTTTCCCAGGACGCTGGCGGATCCAATGCCACCAGTCACTGCTGGTGA
>NW_007744930.1:11654-13232 GCF_000696425.1 Galeopterus variegatus
AGAGGGATTTGGTGACACTTTGTATGGAATAGAGTCATGGAACTTGTGATGGGTGGAGAAGAGGCCCCAGTGGGAGTAAAGAACAGCAGAAATGTGTGTGCTGGACAGTGGGTCTTGAGGGCAGGACATCTCCTGATGTGAAATGGTAAAGTAGATTCCTATTCATACTGACCCATATCAGATTTAAATAATATGGCAGTGCTACAAACGTAGGTTTTTCATAAAAAAAATAAACACGTCTTCCTTAAGATCTTTCCTCAAATGAAGGTTTTTCACAAGAAGATTCTGTCACTTGGTTTCTTTTTACGTGTTCCTCATTATGGACTCACCGTGAATGTCATGAATATGTCAGGAAATCTCCCAAACCCACAACAGAGACAAACATAAGAATGAGGAAACTACAAAACTGTGAATTCAAATGTGCAGAAGGAAGAGAAGATTTCAGATAAACTATCTCTGGAATTAATATCCTGAGATGGGAAAATAATAGATAAACAGGAGGCATCTCTTCCATTAATGTAACAGAATTCTACTAAGAAGAAGATATGAAAAGCAGAGAAACTAACCTTGGGATTCTGAATAAAGTACAGATTTGAATGAAACCTTTAGAAGATTAATTAGTAATAAATCCAGAGAATATAGAGCCAAAAGATACGAAGAAAATTTTATTTATTTATTTATTTTTGATAAAATGATGCGGTCAGAAACTGAACCATTGCTTGGCTGCACCACAGCTTGTGTATCCATTCAAGCATTGAAGGTCATCGAGGTTGTTTATGGCTTTTGGCAACTGTGAATGAGGCATCTGTACACATCTGAGTGTAGGCTTTTCCGTGAACATTATTTTCAAGTGCGTTTGGTAAATACCTGAGAGTGCACGTGGTGGGCGTGTTGAAAGCTGGGATCTGCTCTGTCGCTGACTGCACTGTCTCCACCGTGGTTATGCAGTGGATTTCCAGCACTAGGAATCTGGTATTTCATTTGGATCCTCAACAGCAGTGAATGAGCGTTCCTCATGCTGGGTCCCCTCATCACAAGTAGTTACGTTAGTTTAAATAAAAACATTTTTACATTTTTAAAACTGCGGAGTATCTTTGTTGGCATAATTGGCAGTTTCATGTTGGGAAATGATGTTTCACAGATTTTCCTGCCTGCTACTTTGCCGTCCACGTATCTTCCTTGGTAAGGAATTTGTTCAGATTTCCAGGCTAAGTGTACATAGCACAGCATGTGCATATTCACCAGGTTTATTGTCCTGCTCTGTGGCATTCACACATTACCACTGCTGCACAACCGTGTCCACCGTCCATCTCCAGAACATCTTCAACGTGTGAAACTGACACTCTCTATCCATGAAAAAACAACTCCCAGTCCCCCGTTCCCAGCCCTTGGGAACATCATCCACTTCTGTGTGCACAGATCTGGGTCTTCCAGGTGTCTCACTTGAGTGAACCCACCCCATTTGTCCTTGTGTGTGTGGCTCACCCCACTTATCACAATGCTTTCAAACTTCATCCATGTTGTAGCATGTGTGAAAATTTCATTTATTTATTTGTTTATTGAAACATAACTGATTGT
>NW_007744930.1:14825-15647 GCF_000696425.1 Galeopterus variegatus
GTCACTTGTGCTCTGGAGACTTATTCATAAAATCCTTACTCAGTCCTACTTCCTGAGTGTTTACCCCGTTTTCTTTTAGAAGTTTTATAGTTTCACATCTTACACTTAAGGCTTTAATGCATTTTGAGTTGATTTTAGTATATGGATAGAGGGACAGGTCTGGGTTCATTGCTGTTATGTAATGAAGTCCTGTTTTCCCAGCACCATCTTTTGAAGGGACTGTCCTTTCCCCAATGGATGCTCCTCTTACCCTTGTCAAATACAAGTTGGTTGTAAGCACGTGGTTGATTTGGGGGTTCTCTATTCTGTTCCATCAGTGCACGTGTCTGTTTTATGTGTGTCTGTTTTATGACACTCACATGCTGTTTTGATTACTATAGCTGTATAGTATCATTTGAAATCAGGTAGTGGTGTGCTTGAAGCTTTATTTCACTGGTTTATTTTTTTTGCTCAGGGTTGCTTTGGCTATTGGGGGTCTTTTGTGGTGCCATATGAATGTTAGGTTTTCTGTTTCTATATCTCTCAGGAATGTCATTGGTATTTTGATGCGGATTGCACTGAATCTGTAGAACACTTAGGGTAGGATGGACATTTTCACAACATTGAGCCATNTCATCCATGTTGTAGCATGTGTGAAAATTTCATTTATTTATTTGTTTATTGAAACATAACTGATTGTAAATATTTGGAGATAGAGGCTTGAATATCAATGCCTGTGTGCAATACCTGATCATCAAATCAGGATAGCTAGAATATTCATCTTTACAAAAGGTCATTATTCTTTGTGTCCATTAACCAGTTTCTCCCTAACACCCGCCCCTC
>NW_007744930.1:21177-21587 GCF_000696425.1 Galeopterus variegatus
TATATATATATATATATATACACACACACACACATGTATGTATTTTGGGGGGGTAAAGTATGAAGAATGGAATAATTACAAATGCAGAGACAATGTGGTGATCATATGAGGATCATCAGTACACTCGTGTTTACCAACAGTCACCAGTCCCCGTGGTCCTTAACTAGTTCCTCACTGTCCCCCTCCCACTCCTTGCTCTAATAAGCAGAGTTTTGTTCTCTGTTTCTTTCTTTTTTTTTTTTTTTGAAAGATAAATGTAGTACTTTGATTTTTTCTTTCTTTGTTAATAGCAAACATATTCATAAGTCTTTGTTTATATGGTCTTAAGTTTCTAACTATGAGATTTTCGGAAACTTTCCTCCAATTTTAAACATGATCAGCTGATTTAAGAAGGGTTTGTAGTAGCAGAG
>NW_007744931.1:0-15643 GCF_000696425.1 Galeopterus variegatus
CAGTTTACACTGAGTATTAAATACAGTCATTCACAGGAAAGTAAGGGGCAGAAGCAGTCACTATGGAGGCTTTTCATCTTAGAATTTCAGAACTGTCATCTCTCATCCAGGAGCCTCCACAGTACCTTGGACAGGGGCCCAGATGGTTTAGGCTCCAGTTTGACCAAAACCAAATTGACGTTCTTTGTTCAGTTTGTGGATATTTTTATTCTTCTTTACTTTCTTCTGTTATTAAATGAGNGAGAGAGAGAGCGAGAGAGAGAGAGAGAGAGAGAGAGAGAGAGAGAGAGAGAGAGAGAGAGAGAGAGAGAGAGAGAGAGAGCGTGAATGAGGTTGGCACAGAGAAACCGTGGGGTCTTTGTAGGGAGGACCGCAGACGATGCGTGTCAGGTAGTGGGGACAGCTGCTGAAGACCAGGAGCAGCTGAGCAGCAGACAGCATAACCAGAGTCTGCCGTGCCCCAGGAACCCCTCCCATGATGCCAGGATGATGTAAAGCCCCTTGCCCCTCCCATAATTTAGCTAGTTAAATCCTTGGGAAAGAGAAGGTAAAATTAAGGAGGATTTTGAGAATCTTAAATTAGCTGCATATTTAAGCCAGAAAGAGCCATTTTGAGTTTTAAAGCAGATGAATATTCTTAATAAATTAAACAAACAAACAAAAAACCTCTAAAGCGCCTTCCCCCACCCCCAGAAATGATTGAATTTACTTTGAATTGCAAGGGCTGGTTTTCTGCCATCAGTGAAAGTGGGAGCTTGGACGCTAACAAAGTCTCATTATAGGAAAAGTCAGTTATATTCTTACAAACCTGAGTCCATGATTATATTAACATTTATACTCCATAAGATGTTCACTTTAAATCCGGATGTTTACACATGTCTGATGTTCGCTGTCCAGTAAATGGGCTTTGGTCTTGTCTTTTTTATCCGCAGGTGCTCACAGGACTTTGTGACACTAAATGAGAGAACTAGGTCAGGCTGCTTGTTTTAGAGTGAATGCCATGATTCAGGCAGAATTTGGCTTTCCTTTATCCTGAGTCTTTGAAAAGAAAGAGAAAGTTCTTTTTATGGGATTTAGAAACATGATGTTGGAAGAAATGTTTTTCCAAATATCTTTGTTGTATTCTCCTCTCCTTAAGAAAATCTATTACAGTAAATAAAAAAAAAAGGTCAGACTGTAACAGGAATAAAAGAAAGAAGAAGGTTCATAATATGAGTTAAAAAATAATTCTTGGCAATAAAAAAGTAGCTCCCCTTTTTTTTCTTTCTTTTGTATTTATTTATTTTTATTGGTTATGAATATTCATAGGATACAAAGCTGATTGTCACCACTCGTGCCCAAGATGTCATGGCCAGATCCATGCTGGTAACATGTCCATTACCACAAATTTTGATTATACTCCGTATCCCCCACCCAATTATCCCTGACAGTGCTTGCTTATGGACCATGAGCCACTTGACAAGAGAAATTGGGAGAAGGCAAACTAAAAGCCAAAGCACTAAGGACAAATAGCTGATTGAAGATCAATCATAAAAGAAAGAAAGCCTCTTGGTAATTGCCATTTACAGAAAAAATATAAAATTCAGTTTACAAAGTTATCAATTAAAATTCATTTGTCAGAAAGTGGCAGGAAGGTGACCTTTTAGTTGTATCACATATTTCTTCTTTTGATATTTCATCCAAAAATGTAGGAAAATCTCTCTGCTATGATAGCCCAGGAATCTGGCACCATCTCCTCAATTTGCCACATGACTATGACTTTGTACTTAGGCTTGTGTTGGAATCAATCTGGAAAGTATGTAGTTATACAAGGGTCAGATTTGCTATAACCACATTTTTTTTTTTTTGCATTTGATTTTAGTAATATTTCTGCAGCCTGGAGCTTGTCGATGTCTTAGATTTTGCCTGTGTCTTCTTATACCCTCTTCTCACCTGTGTGGTTCTCATCCTGTGTCTTACACCGTCTGTGCCAGCACTGTCTAAATTGAGTGTTGTGAGGACTCAGTAAGATAGCATTCTACCCTAAACAAGACACCACAGCTGCTCATGCCCCTTCTCTCTTTTGCTCTCTCTCTTTTCCCTCCCCTCCCCCCTTCAACTCCTTCCCCCACTACCCACCCCCCTTAAATGTCAGCCCTACTAAGCAGGAGGCAGTGGTCTCTGCACAGGAAAACACAACTTCCTCTCCAAAGGGAGACCAGTTGGAGACCTAAGTGTGTGCTTTGGAAGTGAGAGGAAGGTACCCAAAGAAGGGAGAGACTGAAGGGAGAAGAAAGGAGGATATGGATGGAAAGAAGACCGGAAGGAGGTGAGAGGGAGGGGAGATGAATGCCGAGGGGAGGGAAGGAGTGGTGTCCAGAGCACAGGTGCACACATTACCTTTAAATACGGGAAGAGGCAACGAGTTAAGAGGGGAGATTTTGACTTGGCCATTTTGACATGGCTAATTAGATGCAGTGATTTTTAAGAAATTGGGAGACATTTTGAAAATGCCCCAAATACTGAAGTTTATTCCTTGGTGGGGGAGTGGTGGTGAATATTACCACCTACTGAGTGAGCATCTCCTCTGTGGCAGGCCCAGAACCAGTGCACCTGCTACCATCGCTACATGACTACTATTACTCCCACTTTACAGATGAAGAGAGCTGCATTAATTTGGAGCTTCTGCTTTGACACAGCTATTGTACAGGTGAACTTCCAGGCTTTCTGCATGGAGCAAATACAATTATTTTAGATCTTTGTTCTAGAGCCAAATATTGAGGTTTCCATGGTCTTACCTCATGTGGGAGGTTAAGAGTTTTAAGAAATTTTGAAGAAAGTTTGAAATCTCTTTTGGCAAAATGTAGCTAGTGAAAAGTGACTTTTTACAGTCCTAACCTTCTCATTTAGTAAACCTTATCTGCAGAAGTTGAAGAAGAAAACGCAGATGCTTCATTATGTACTTGGATTTGCGCTGGACTCACTGAAGTTGCCCACTGTTTTCAGTCAGAATGGATGTTGTGATTTCATCTGAGGCAGGACAAAATGGGCCTTGATTTTTTTTTTTTTTCATAGAGGAAAACTACAGCTACTGAATGGGAAAAGCATGCAAAAAAGCAGACAGATCCAAAAATCGAAACCACAGTCTGCTTGTTGAAAGCAAAACTCTGATGACTTTGAAGTTTATGTTTTGGAGGCTCTCACCTGGCTTCTCTGTACTCTTTTTCTTGCTGGTACTACTCCACACCGCCCACCCTCACTCCACTCCTAGCAGATTTATACTGATGCTTGCTGCTTCCTCATCTAATTTTTCTTTCTTAGGGACCAAGACTGCAGTAAATATATTTCCTAGACAAAAATTTTTTCACATGATTTGACAAGAGATTTGCAAATGTACTTATAGGAAACAGTCACACAAATCACAATCAATTATAAATATAGTTGTAAATTTATCCAAATCCTGATCAGAATGAACCCTCTTCCTTATTCCCTTTTCTCCAGCCTGACGAGTAACATTCTTTTTCCTCAGTCCACTAGTCTCACCTAGAAAATTGATTTGATAAAATAATACTGCTGTGGGCTAATAATACCTCTTGTTGATATTAATGATTGTGTGTGTGTGTGTGTGTGTGTGTTCAGGTCCTTTTCTTTCTTTTGGAAGTCTCACTTTCTTCTTTTTAGTTAATCACTTTTCTACCTTCCCCCACAGACATGATGTAGACGGGAGTTTTGATCTTCTTATGACTTCACTCCCTGGCCACAGTGATTGGTTCACAAACATCTAATCTAGACTGGCCAAGCATTGTCCTCCCTGGAATTTTTCTTTTTCTAATACTGTCAGGACATAATGATCTCTCTCCTCTCTGATTTTTGACGGTGAAAGAATATAAGCCCATAATTGCTAGCATCCAGGTCTCCAATTGTAGAGACTTTGCTTAAGATAAAAAAGCTGACACATGTGAGAGTTAGAAAGAGCTCTAACAGATGTTAAGCCTCTGCTTCTATTTCCTCTTGGGTCCAGTTCTACTCTCGCTTTTCATGCAAGTTTCTCATATTAGTCAACAAATACTCTTCCTCCTCTCTCCTCACCCCTGTTTTTTTTCCTAAATGTTATCCAGAATTCTGACTAATGTATTTTCACAAGGAATTAACTAAATCTAGGATTTTTTTTCAAGAAGATATGGTCACCAAAGCTAACAAAAAACATTTGGTGGTGTCTTGGGCAGTATGGCAAGTGGAAGAGAAACGGTTTGAAACAGAGTCTACCCTAATGCCTCTTAACTTCAACCATACCAGCACTAGTCTGTGCAAATTACTAAGAAGGCTAGATTTGCCAAGGATCCTTTGATAACTTAAAGGTAGATGAATTGATGACTCTTTTTAGAATGGACGGCAATGCCCAGCTGCTTCTTGGGAATTCTGAAGAAACCTAGAAGGAAAATAGGTAAGCCTGCATTGAATGGTGCTTCTATATGGGGATCTGATCTTCCTACAGCTGTGTTTAGGCTTTGATGCAGCAGCTCTATGTGGCAGAATCTTGAGAAAAATCTTTGCACTGTCATAGAGGATGCAGCTGTGCGCTGGCATGCCAAGGATTTCTTGAGAACGGTGTAGCCTTTCAGTTGAGCAAAGCCTGGGGTAATTTTTCTTCTTTTCTAAAATGAACCTCCGTCAGCTGACCTGTGTGCAGAAAGTTCTCAAGCTTGGGGCCAAGGGTCCTGGGAACCACAAAGTCCCTTCTTGCCCCTGAATCTTTGAAGCTGATTCCTGGCAGAGCAGAAGTTCTTGGCTCAGGTCCTGGAGTAGATGGGAGACAGTTGAGTGATAAACCAGTCTACTTGGAGTCATGTTTAAATTTTTGAAAAGGGTTGGTAGGCACGCTCCTTTGTCTTCTTGCCTGAGAGTGTGTTGACTGCCTTTGAGACATCCTCACTGAGAGGCTGTGTTGATGACAGGTGACAGGGCTTTTGCATTTGTTCATGGTGGGAATGAGCCTCATGGAGCATAACACAAAGAGTCCTCAGGAAGCCCTTGTGAAGCTGTTTGTCTGAGAATGATTATGGCCTTGATGATGGTCTCAAGAAGCAATATAGCATGTGATTAAGACATTCAGTGGGTGTAAAGTGATAGTGCCCCCGCATATAGCAAGTTGTTTGCAGAGAATAATAAGAGTAACTTTCACTGAGCACCTGTTATGTGCCAGGTGCTCCTCTAACCATATTATGTGTATTCCCATATTTAACTCTATAATCACTCTGTCAAGTAGGCACCTTTATCATGTCTATTTTATGGATGGAAAAAATGAAGCACAATTTAAATGAAGTGTCTAAGGTTACTGTGGTAGCTCATTTCCAAAGTTGTGTCTTCTGAAGAACCAGCCTCTTGACATCTTAAATTTCTGCTGTCCCTGAGGCTCACTTTTGGCAGATAAATATGGCACACATGATGCCTCATGACTTTTGGGGCTAGTTCATAACTAGCCTGGCAGATCTACCCAATTCTCTTGGAATGCTTGCTCTTGGGATCTCCCTCTCAGAACCCAGTCACATGTAGAAGCTCTAGAATTCAATGGGTGGCCCATGTGCAGGTGTTCTGGTTGACAGCTCCAGCTGATCTACCAGCCCTTTTGGATGTTTAGCCCAGTTGAGCCTTCAAATGACTGTTGCCCCAGTTAATACCTGACTGCAACTGTGTGAGAGACAAAGAACCACCCAGCTAAATCCATAAAAGCTAATAATAAATAATTGTTTTGAATCATGAAGTTTTAGAGTGGTTTGTTATATAACAATAGATAACCAGAACACTCACACAGCAGGAAAGTGACAGAAGTGGTAGAAATCCAAGTGGCTTGGGCCCAGAGCCTTGCTTTCAGCCGGTATTCTACACATACTCTCCTTCGCTTGTTGTTGTTATGACCCTGACAATGATGATTATAGATGAATTTTCCCCAAGCAGGCAGGCATGCAAATCGGTAAAGTAAACAAGGTGGATTTGTAGAGAAAAATATATGCATAGTGAAGTGGATTAAGCATGGTATTTTGGGTCAGATGGACCTGAGTTTGAACCTCTGCTATGCCACCTGCTAGTTTTATGACCTTGGACAAATTACCATTGGTGGGAGTCTGTTGGTGGTGAGTCAGGTTCTCCAGTCTCAAAGTCACCTTTGAAAGCTCTTCACATTCTTTGAGTACAGATTCCAGTGTCTCTATGTGGCCATACAGTCTTTTAGGTCAAGTCTTTTCTCTTCAAGATATTATTTGATATCTGAAGCAAATGCTTATTTGATGAAATGGCTGGAGCCATGGGCACTGTTAAAAATAAGTGTCCTCTTTTATACTTTGACTGTGTATAGTTGAATTCATTTAAGTTAAATATGTTTAGGAAGAACCTCCTTCCTACTTTTTTGTGCCTCAGTTTCCTCATCTGTAAAATAGGAATGTAAATTAACTGCATGTGGTTTATGTGGTTATTAAATGAAATCTTGAATAAAGTGTCTGACACCTGCCGAATTCAGAATAGAGGACTCTTTTGATACTCTCAAGTTCTGGTTGGGTGCTCCACTGCTTACTGGATCCCTGTGAAGAGAAAAATAAATTGGCAATACCCAAATGAATTTTTAAGTGACTGAGGATATCAATTTATTTTACTGAATCTCAAATCAAACCTTTTCTTTTGTACCTCAGAGATTGAAATATTTATATTTGCAGCATAGTAGATGAATTCAAGAACATAGTATGATGATTGTATAAGTTAACACAACATATGGGATATGTGTATATGTGTGTGTGTGTATGTTGTGTGTGTTTAGCCTTCCTTGGAAAATGTAATCTCTCACCCCAACTTTGAAATAAGATTTTTGCTCAGTCCTCACAAAAGTACCCTCATGCCTCATGTAATTACAGTCTGTCCTGGGACTGGATGGCTACACAGCAGCTAAAGAGATGGAAGGGCCTGGGTCACTCAAACCCTGAGCTTTAGCAGTGAGAGGACTGTAGGAGAGAGAGTGTAAAACTCAAGGAGACATGCACTCAGTAAAGGAGAGAGCACTTCCGTGTCTAAGAAAGCTACTTATTTTCAATCCCAGTGCAGATGTAGAAGATGCTTCTGCAGATCCCTCACAACACTTCCCTTTTCAGTTTATCTCCTGCTGTTTGAGGGACACAAGGTGTTAACCAGATGACATATCCAGGTTCTTGATCCATGAAAGAAGAATCTACCATGGACTGGCAAAAGGAAGGGAAGGGAGAGACAGAGAAACAGAACATGATAGGGCTTTATTACCAAGGGGAGGTGCCTGCCAATGTGCACAGGTATCTCTGCCCAAGAGAGACGCAGGCGCCCCTGACCTCTCTATCCTTTCTGTCCCACATGGAAACTTCTAATGCCCTACTTCTGCCCCTCCTGTCCCCCCCTGGTGCGCAGGCCCTGGCTGATCCAGTCTGAATATTTATGAGCTGCCTCCCTGGGGCATGTCCCTACTCTGTCCTGCCTAGAAGGTACACCTGACTGGATCACAGCTCAAGAGAAGCTCTAAATTTGGCATATCTGAGAGGATAAGAATTACTCAAAGGATTCACTTACTTGAAAGCCAAACATGTGATTGGCCTCATACTTCCTCTTTATTTGCCATTAATTGTCCACATCCAGAGAACGTCCCACACTTTCTAACCATTCATGTATGAAAACATTTTCCTTAATTTTGCTATTAAAACCTTGTCTGAAAAGGAAAAAAAAAAGTAATGACTTCATTTTTTAAATCAAGCAGTCTTTTGCGTAGAGGTGGAAAAAAGGTGGGTTTGTGGGTCAGATGGGTTTGAATCCTGACTCGACTATATGTTATCTGTGTCATCTTGGGTAAGTCCTTAAGATCTCAGCAAGATAAAGAAGAACTTGCATAGTTGACTAACAGAAACAAAATTAATAATGGTGCCATAAGTCAAGCACATAGTTTGAAGCCAGCCAAATGTCACACAAAGTGTCAAAGAAGATGCCAAAAATTACACTGTGCATAAGCTGTTCCCAATTACCCCCCTTGTGTTAATGACATTATCATGAGAAAGTCCTATGCAAATGAAGAAAACCACAATCAGGGGATTAGCGACAGCAGGTGCAGGGAACTCCATCAGGAGGGAAAGAGAGGAGGAGTTTGGGAAGGGTCTGAACAGTGAACACCGCAACAGGGTGCCTACATGGATGGTCAATAGAAGTGTGAAGACTGAGTGCATGAGAACTTCCTGGGCACTAAGCATGTCCGTTTTACTGTCCGAGGCTGAGCCAGTGGAAATTAACTTAGTGTCTTGCTGACCCCATGTTGTGTTGTCTGCTCTAGCTGTGGGTGTCACTACTTATGTCTGAAAGATGAGAGAGCTCTGTATCAATTGGCTGGAGCTCTTAGCGATGTTTAGCAGTCTGATCTTCATGGAGCTTGCTGTTTTGGTTGCTGCCAGGAGGGTTTTCCCTGAGGTGGTGAGACATTGAAAAGCAACTATTCTTTTTTTTTTTGGCTGGCCGGTACAGAGAGGCAACTATTTTTGATAATGATGATGACGTGAGCAGATTTGAACTTTACTTCGTAATTCCTGCGTATGAGGAATGTCCCTTTATTTCCCTAAATCAAATTTATTCTGGCAAATTTTTCACTTATTTATCAGTTATGGTACTAAGAAAAATTATCCAAAAGTTAGAAATGAGGGGAAAAAAAGCAGCTCCTGGTATTCATAAGCTAGCCTGACATTCACAGCTCGGCCATATTCTTCTTCTGTTAGATATAAACAATCTCACACAATATCAACCTCAGACAAGGTTACTCAGAGATAAATGAAGCCTGCTCTGATAAAATGAGACAAAACAAGACGATTTTTTAAAAGAAACACAGACAAAAACAAGGGTACCGTGCCATTCAGAAAAACATCAAATGCGATTTTTTTTTTGGCCATAATGAGTGTCTTGTACTTATTTATCAATCACAACTTCATCCTTGTCCTGGTGTCGCTCCCTTACAGATGAGACATGTTGAGATACCCAATCATAGAATTTCCCTGCTTTCCAGCAGCTCCCCATCTAGGAGAAACCCCAGCTTTCTTAGACCCCTGCCTCAAATCACTCACCCTGAACCCAAATTCTGTAACAGGTTCTTTCTCATATCTCTTGCTGAGACACCCTCAGTTCCCCATGGTGTGTGTTCTCTGTCACTGCAACTAGTAATAAACCCAACTTGTTCAGCTATAGGTGTGTCCCTGGTGGACTCTGGCTGCAGATCATTGACAGAATTGAGGTAAAAAGATGATTACGTTGTTTTAATATCACGCAAAGATCATTGTCTAATGGGTCTTCTTAAATATCCTTTGACTCTTTAGAATAAACTTCATACAATTGGTTAAACAATTCTGTAAACCTAAGAAAGGGTAACTTCAGATATTTTTGTTCTTTTCTGTAGAGAATTTAACACCAAAGATTTTGTTTTATTGCCCTAGAGGATTTCAACCAGTTTTATATTTAACCTGGCAGTCTTATCTCAGTATTCCTGTTTCCCCCAACGAACTATAAAAATCTTAGTTTTTCAAATTTTTTAGAATCAATCAACTTTGTCATTCTTTTGGTACCTTCATCAAGGCTCACTCTCTATTTGTAGACAAATTATATTTTTTAACATTTTGAGACTTATACTTTGATAGTTTGGACAAGAAAATGGAGTCCTAAAATACGGGATCCCTTGGGGAAAAAATCCAAGATGTGTCTGGTACTTCTATTAATATAGGCTCATGAGTGGGGTTGTGAAGTAGAGATGTAAAGTGAGGGATGCAAGGGTATTTTGGGGGGTGGCAAAGCAGAGGAGTTTATTTTTCAGCTAGTCTAAATTCTCCCTAATTGTGTTTAAACTCCCCTATTCCTATCATGTCCAGGCCTTAGGTCATAATATCCAGCACAATGATTGGGTGTCTTAGAGATTAATGTTAAATTACACTTGGACTTTTCTTCTTTTCTTTAAATAATGTAGGAGCTCATCAAATATCTATTCACATTTATACATCTGGGACAATGTACTGAAGTTTTAAAAAATGATCTTATAAATGATATGACTCTCACAGTGATCTTTGACTAAAAGCAATAAAATCTCAGCTGGGTTGAGAATGAGACAACCTGATGCTTATTCCCAAAGGACAGGGTACAATCCTGGTTTCTTAGTATGTACAGCATCAATGAATATAAAAGCACTGTGGTTTTCCAGCAGATAGCATAAGAATACAACATATGGAAGGCTGAGCTATAAAACATGTAACTGCATTCTGAGTTTTATTTAAGAAATGTTTTATAGTCCCAACTACAGTGTAGGAAGGTTCCCCTTTCTCCGCATCCTCACCAGCATTTGTTATTTTCCATCTTTTTGATAATGGCCAGTCTAGCTGGGGTGAGATGATATCTCAATGTGGTTTTGATTCATGTTTCTCTGATAATTTTTTCATACACCTGTTGGCTATTTGTATGTCTTCCTTTGAGAAATGTCTATGAAGCTCCTTTGCCCATTTTTAAATTGGATTATTTGTTTTTTTACCATGAGGTTGTTTGAGTTCCTTGTGTATTCTGGATATTAATCCCTTGTCAGATGCATAGTTTTCAAATATTTTCTCCCATTCTGTAGGTTGTCTTTTCAAAACAGAAAATACTCTGTTGATTGTTTCCATTGCTGTGCAGAAGCTTTTTAGTTTGATATAATCTCATTTGCCTATTTTTTCTTTTGCTGCCTATGCTTTTGGGGTCTTATTCATAAAGTCTTTGACCAGGCCTATATTCTGAAGAGTTTCCTCTGTGTTTTCTTATAGTTTCAGGTCTTATATTTTAGTCTTTAATCCATTTTGGGTTAATTTTGGTATATGGTGAGAGGTATGGATCTAATTTTATTCTTCCACACATGGATATTCAGTTTTCCCAGCACCATTTATTGAAGAGGCTGTCCTTTCCCCAATGTATGTTCTTGGTGCCTTTGTTGAAGATCAGATGGGTGTAAGTACGTAGACTGATTTCTGCAATTCTCTATTTTGTTCCATTGGTCCATGTGTAAAATTGTGGTGAAACTAGCAGTTCTAAATTCAGAGTAACAAAAACAGCAAAGGTATGTAGGAAAGTGGATTCTGCCCCTTACTTTCCTGTGAATGACTCAGTTTACACTGAGTATTAAATACAGTCATTCACAGGAAAGTAAGGGGCAGAAGCAGTCACCAGGGAGGCTTTTCATCTTAGAATTTCAGAACTGTCATCTCTCATCCAGGAGCCTCCACAGTACCTTGGACAGGGTCCCAGAAGGTTTAGGCTCCAGTTTGACCAAAACCAAATTGAAGTTCTTTGTTCAGTTTGTGGATATTTTTATTCTTCTTTACTTTCTTCTGTTATTAAATGAGTGACTGGAATGGATGGTCAAGTTGTACACACACACACACATATATATATTTTTGGCAGCTGGACAGTACAAGAATCTGAACCCTTGACCTTGGTGTTATGACACCACACTCTAACCAACTGAGCTAACTGGACAGCCCAGATGATCAAGTTAAAAATCAGGGGAGAGCCACTTTTTGTCCTGTATAATTTTCCAGGGTCCTGGAGATGGCACAGGCCAGTTTCAGATTGCAGTGAGAAACATTATTTGCTTTTTCATTGATTTAACGAATATTTTTGGAATATATTAAGTGTTAGCCTTAGGGCTAGTGATGGGAATGCAATGGTAATTGAGATTGGCAACTTACCGCCCTCATACAGATTAGTGAAGAAATATTAAGAGGTAAACTGAGTGAAGTGGTTCAGGGCATCAACTTGACTTTAGAGACAGACCACCTGGTTTTTGTACCAGTTCCTTGCCCTATTGTTTTATGACCTGGGAAATCTAATTACTAATCCACTAACCACTCGGGCTGCGTGTGTGAGGGGAGTGATTAGTGTATTGATTGGGGAGGGAGGGACAGGGACTGTGGGAGCATAAACGAAAGTTATCTCACCTAGGCTTGACAGAGGGATTCAGGAGGGCTTTCTGTAAAAGGTGACAGCTATGCTGAGACCTAGAGTGAGTAAGAGTTGGCAAGGCTAAGTGATAATAAAGAGAGTGGAGGTTATTCTAGGTTATTTCAGACTCTACTAGCTGTGCATCAATATCCACTTTCCCTTTCTACTTCAATTATGGAATTGCATAATTACATCTAGGACATGGCTACACAAAAGAGAAAACACATTTCTCAGGTTTACTTGTAGTTAACTAGGTGTTGCATGTGGCTACGTTCTGGGCAATGAGATATAAGCACAAACAGTGAGTGCCACTTTCAGGATGTATTCTTTCAAAAAAGGGACATGCGCTTCTCACCCCTATTTTTCTTTCCTTCTCAATGCAATGCAGTTGTGATGGCTGGAGCTGGAGCAATTATATTAGACCTTGGAGTAAACTTAGACCTGGAGGCCATGCATAGCAGAACAACAACTTAGATAGGTCTCAGCCTTGACACTTTGTTTTTTTTGTTTGTTTAATTTTTATTGAATCATAATTGACTATACATATTTTTTGGGTTTAACGTTGATGCGTGTTGATCATATCAACATCACTAGCACATATATTGTTACAAATCGTACCCATTCTCCATGCCCCACTCCAATCTCTCTCCAACCCCCTCTCCCTCTCCCCTCCACTTCCAATCACCATAGATTTCTTCTCTCCTTCTGAAAGAGCAATAGTCACTCTGTTGATTTGCCTCCCAGATGATCCATCCAATGCCAAGAGGTGTGCTCAGTTTCCCCAACACTTTTGCAGAGCAGACGCCTCTTCTGTCACTCTGGAATGAGCTTTGTGGAGAGAAACCTCCTCTTCTTTACTTTGGTCTCTGCCAGTGACTCTTCCCGTGTCAAGGCACTCCAGTGGCTGGTGGACCACCTGCATGGTGGTTGTGGCATCTAGCTGCTTTCACAGCAGCCATGATTGTTGTGGTGGCTGTAGTGGGCCACCCACATGGAGGTGATGTTTTTGGCATGCTCCTTACCTAGTTTTTGGTGGTGATGGTGCTGTGCCTGGTTGTGGGAGAGGGTCCAGTCCTCAGCTCCATACCTCAGGACCCCGGGTGGGCCCTGTGATGCTGGCAGTGTGCCTGGCTGTGGGAATAGAGTCTGGTCCCTGGCTCTATGCCTCAGGACCCCAGGTGGGCACTGTGGTGCTGGTGGTGTGCCTGGTTGTCTCCTCTTTCTGGCTTGGTAGCCCACGGGATTCCAGTCCTTCTAGGTGTTCGAGATGTTCTTTGGTGAAATGAGACCTTTACTAGTTAATATCAAACTTTGTCTCTCATTGTGGGTACTCAGTTTTTTCTTTCAGTTCTGTGTTGGATTATTTGCTGTTCCCACCACTTAAACTCTGTGCTGGAACTAATTTGTTGTCCTTTGCTTACTTCTAAAGTGGGGAAACTTCCTGAGGGAACCAGTACTTGAGCTCTGTGGTTGAGCTAAATTGCTGCTTTGCTGCTGATTCCCTGGGGAAGGCTTTTTGTGCAGCTCAGGTTTTAATGGTTGACTTTATAGGACTTCCGAGTTTAGTGAAATCCAATGCACCTGAGTTGTGTAGAAACACTGGTCTGGGCCTGAGTCTTTTCATCAAACTGCACCCCATGCAATTCTTTATTCCTGACCAGTCTCCTCTGAGTGGTCCTGCACTGATTGGGAGGCAGATCATTTGTCTTTGCTGTGTCCCAGTGTTCTCCCGGTGGGCCCATCTCCTCCACTGCCTGTGCTCCAAATGTTTCCCATGGGACGGACTGTGCTCTGGTCCCTTGTGATGACTCACTGGCTTCTGAATGGCTCCTTTTTTTTCCAGTTGTTGTGGCTCCTTGCTCCTATGTGATTCCACAGGGACCCTCTTAGTGGTCTTGCTGGCCTGGGGGCCACCAAGGCCCTCTTCTCCCCTGCCACCTCCAGGCAACTTCATCCGAAGGGCACAGCTGAAGCTTTTGTTGGCTCCTCTGTGTGCTCAGCAGCTCCATCCTGGATGTGGCTGGGGCTCAAAATGGTCAGAGAGATTCTTTCTTTCTCTCATTGTGGCTTCTCTGTTGTTCCTGCACTCCATAGGTCTCTCCTCCTCTTCCCCTGAGCTCTAGCGGCACCAGCCTGGCTGTCATTGTTTTTTAATTGTTGTAAATTAATTGATTTGTGGGAGAGAGTGACACTGGGGACCACCTATTCCACCATCTTGAGCCCTGACACTTTGAAGTAGAGTTCCCACAGCAGTCCTAGACTGCAACTTGAGTATGTGAACAAGAAATAAAGTATCTTGTTGAAGTCATTGTTACTTGAAGTAGAACTTAATTATAACTAAACATAGGTAAAATAAAAGAAAAGCATTTACAAAAGCCAAAAGTGGTGGAGCAGAGCACCTTCCTAGAACTGAAAATATTTGAGAATGGCTGCAGTGCAGGGTGACAGCAATGTCCAGTCCACTACAGATAGAGGTGTCAATAGGGTCAAGATGAGAAGGCCTTGTCTGCCTTGATAAGGACTTAAGACTTGATTCTGAAGGTAAATGGTGTTGCTGAAGAATTTAAAACAGGGAAATAACCTGACCATGGTTATAATTTGATGGGTGACTTGAGTGTAGTGTGATAAATGGATGCAATTCAGGATGCCGAGACAGCAGTTAGGAGGTGAATGCAGTCATTTTGGGGAGTGATGCTGGTGGCTGCAGGTACAGATGGCAGCAGAGATGGAGAGAAATGGAGTGATTGGAAGACTGGGTGTGTGTTAGGGGAATGGCCCTTATTCAGTTCCTCTATCATTCTCTTTAGTTCTCTCTACTTCAAGCAAAGCACAACTTGCCCTTGCTTGCGAACCCCAGTTTCTGTCATTTTTCAATCAGAGGGAGGTATTTATCTACATAGGAGAATTTGCATAACTTCCCCTTCACCTCTGGTCTCTTCTGTCATGTACTAGATTCATTTAATTTGTACACAATAGCTTATTCATTAATTAACAGTCTGACTAGCTTCAGAGTAGTTTTCAGTTATACCAAGATGAATAGCTAGAACTAAACTTATTACAGTATATTCCTTCATTTTGTTTGTTCATTCATTCATCTCTTTAACAAATAGTTGCAGTTACAACTAGTTTTGTTTAAGGCACTTTAAGCAGAGCCAAATTAAGGAACATGTTAAGGTGGCACTGGCAGGGGTACTAAAATATCACCACAAGTATAAGGAGATGGGGCACAGTATAAATGCATATTCAGAACTCAGGAGAGTATGGTAGATGGTTGGCAGCAATTCTTTGTTAAATTACTTGATGGGATTTTGTTTTTTGACAAAACAAAAGTAAGTTAGGGCCATCCCTGGATTACTTGGTATGACAGAGAGACTGAGCTTCCTTCCCCACTTGTATTAGTTCAGATGACTTCAACTGTAAGTTACAGAGAGCTTTCTCAAACTATCTTAAGCAATGGCATAACTTTCTCACATAGCTGGAAGTCCAAGGTAGCATTGGCTTTAAGGTTGGCTGATTTAAGTGTGTGATAATCACATCAGGAACCCAGGTTATTTTCTGCCTCTTCAGCCTATCATTCATAGACCTAGTGCTATCATAAGAATAATTCTCATTGTGGTAATAAGATAGCACCAATATTAACAGTGCAATAAGGTTACATGCATCCTCATTC
>NW_007744932.1:0-1441 GCF_000696425.1 Galeopterus variegatus
CTTTGAAGCATATGCAATCGTATTCAATGTGAACCCAGGTCAAATCCCAACAGTAACTCAGCATGCCTTGTAAATTCTTTAATCTAAAAAATGGGTTAATGTAGAGTAACATGTTGGGAAAGGATTAATTACGCCAGTTCTGAAAACTGTGGATTCCTTCAACTGGTGTTCAAGTACAAACTGTATGGTACATTGGTGAAGATGTTCTACTGGGAAATTAAAGATAGGGTGGCAGCTTGTGACACTTACACTTTATATTATATCTGAGCTCATATGATTCCATTGCTTAAGAATATATGGCTATCTGATAACCTACCTACCGGATTTTCTTTCCTTTTCTTTTTTTTTTTTTTGATTATTATTTTTTTTAATTTAGGAAAATTTTTTAAAAGGATGACATACTGAATTTGAATATATATGAATATATATGAATTTGATGGTATATAGAATTTTATTACAGCATATTATTCAACAATGCATCTTTTAAACCATGGAGAGGGCTTTCATTTTTATGATGATTTTAAAATGGAATGCTTAAAAAAGGGTACATCGAAATGTTCTTGGAAAAATGGAATTAAAAGATATTTTGAATCTTTCCATGACTTTTTCAAGACTCACTCTATAAAAGGTAGGGTGTATAATTTGCTGCACATTTAAATATTAGCATCTCTTTGGAATACTATACCTTATATTCAGGTTTGTGTCATGTACTTGGTATATAGATCCTATAGAATGGGAGCACTTAAGTTATGTTTTGCATGTTTGAAAAAAAGACACTAACGTAAGAGAATCGATCAGATTTTCCCAAGTTTAAGTAGAGAATAGAAGATTCGAACCTAAGAATATCCCTCCTGTAATCCAGTCCTGAGCATTAGACTATGCTATTTCCATAATCCATATGTAAATTTCCATAAAGGAGGACATTTATCGACAAGTGTGCTTCCCTGTAAATGAGAGGCAGACACATTCAAAATCATCTGAATCATTTTCTCGAATTTGAGTTAAATGCTATAACTGAGATCTAATCTGGCCCAAGTCACAACTAATCAATTTTTTTTTTCATTTCTCCAGTATGTAATCACAAAGAAAAGAAGCATTGTGTTTTAAAAAAGTATTTCTGGAAACTGGATCTTTTCATTCACTATATTCCTCACTTTCAAAATAAGCTCAACAGTCCACTGATTTTAATGTCACCTACGTGGTTTTCTGCACATCACTATGGCCCTATCATACAGTCTAACATAAAAGCATTTTTCTCTTTTTAAATTTTAAATTTTTAGATTTTAAATGTTCTCACGACAAAGAAGCAATAAGTATATGAGGTGATGCATGTTAATGAGTCTGATTTGGTCATTCCACAATGTAAACATGTATCAAAACATTACATTGTACCCCATGATTACGTGCAATTATTATTTGTCAATTAAAAATAAAATAAAAT
>NW_007744932.1:2366-3909 GCF_000696425.1 Galeopterus variegatus
GCTTTCAGCAGATTCACCATCCCAAAAGACACAGACTGTACCTAAGTGTGCACCAATGAAGAGAGGTTCTAGAAAACAACCCAGAGGTCCATTTGACATCCTGGAGGGGCTAAGACCTAAATGTCGATATGAACTCGATAGAGATCATTCCTGACAAAACCTGAGACTCAGCTTCTCAATTCCTGACTGCTATGAGATAAATTGCTTCCATGTTAACTGCCTCTCAGAAGCAAACTTAAATGCTCGCTGGCTTCAAATTACTTTCATAATATTTCATACAGGTGAGCCAGTTTGCAATTTAAAAAGAACCATACATGAAAAATTTGAATGAGAGTGAAAGAATTGCATCAAGCCCGTAATCCATTTTCTCCATTTATTGGGATGCCTGGGAAAGAAAGGACAAAGACTTAATTATGGCCCTGTACTTTAGAGGGACAGTGAGATACCACTGCATACCTATTAAAAGAACCGCAATTAAAAATACTGGCCATCCTTTTGTACACATGAAATATATAAAGGGAAAAATAGTACTGACCACTGCAAGTGCTGCAAGGATGCAGTGCTACTACAAGTCTCACATAGTGCTGGTTGTGTGCACAATGGTATAAGCAGATTGCCAAACACTGACATTTTCTAAAATAACTTAACGGTACACCAATCATACAATTTCATTTATTGAAGTTTATCCAAGAAGAATGAAATTATGTATCTATACAAAGACACAAGAATGTTTATTTCATAGGAAAGGGGAGGGGACACAGGCAGAAATAAGAATGGGGAAATGAAAAGATACAGAAGAAACCTTGGACATGTGGGAGAGATATTTACATTTTCTTACTCGTGAATATGGTTCTACAAATATACACACATTTCAATACTTGTTAATTTAATACTTGCTAATAAAGTAACTTTTTACTTGTTAATTTCAATACTTGTTAGTTTAATAAATACGAATTATTTTAAGTCAATTATATCTCCATGAATTTGTTATAAAATGCATGTAAATTATACCAAAGTACATGTCTAAAGGAACTTATACAGCATTTCAAAGCAGGAGAGGAAATCTAGAGAATTTAAGATCTGATAATCAGCTTCAAGAAGATGAAAAAAAATAAGAGTAATTTAGTAACACACAAAAAAAGAAACAAAACAGTAACATTAAGATCTAGAAAACAAACTTTGAAAAAAATTACAGAGAAGATAAACTAATTGGACAGTTGGTTTCCATTTTTGTAAGAGTTCAATAAAGATAAACCCATGGCACAACTGGTTAAGAAAAAAAGAAGGCTAACATCAGCAATAACAGGAATGTAGAAAGTATCCTTATCTGTAGACTCTGGAGACATAAACATAATACTATAAGCAAATTCATTTTAATACATTTGAAATGACACAAAATGATGAAATTCAAAGACAAACACATAATAAAAAAAAAAAAACGTTAGGACATAAAAATAGTTCTAATATATATAAAAAAAAACTTTAGGACATAAAAATAGTTCGATATCAACTAAGTAAATTTTGTCTAATCAACATCCTTCCT
>NW_007744932.1:5063-7608 GCF_000696425.1 Galeopterus variegatus
AATATTGAGAATCTTCCGACTGAGATCAAGAATGATAAAAGGATGCCTATTATCACCAGTTTAGTCACCATTTTATAGAGTTCCTAGCCAGGGGAATAATGCAAGGGAAAAAAAAAAAAAACCTTTTAAAGATTTGAAAGGAAAAAATGAAACCGACATTTTTTGAGAAAGAGCATGATCGTGTTTGGAAACTAAAAGGAACCTGTAGTTCATATATTAAAATTTCTCAGAGAATTTACTGAATTTTTTAGATTACATTAAGTTAAACACAAACGTATTCTTCTAAGAATATCAGTCCTTACAAAACTTTTATTACACATTATAAAAATGGCACAAAATATCTACATAATTATGCCATATGTTTTCTATATACTTATCAGATAAAACTTGAGAGTTTATTATAATCCTGAATATTATCATTATTTTCTGATATTATGGTAACAGAGGTTCTAATCTTTAAGATAATTAACAATACATTTGAAATTTAATCGAAGTGGAATAATAAAAGACCATTATTGTGACAATTTTACGTATAGTTTCTCGTTTAATGATATCACTAAATAGAGTTCAGCTTCTTTTCAATAGCTCACAATTCATTTAAATTAATTTCTCCACATATCGTTTTTTTATTTTTTTCTTAAACTTTTCCATTTTAACTGTTGTTAAAATTCTCTATATAGGCTTACCTTCTTAAGCTATCCTGGAATACTCTGAAATAAAAGCTGTATAGGTTTTTCAAAAAAATTATTAATAAGAAGTCATCATGTGGCTCTTTAAATCTCTTACTGCATACAAATAAGGCATATGCTGAAAGTAAAATTTACAAAAATTGCTAATGCATACCCCTTTTAAGAAGTGATTATAAGGTGATATCTCAGAGTGGTTTTGATTTGCATTTCCCTGATGAATAGTGATGATGAATATTTTTTCATATACCTGTTGGTCATTTGTATGTCTTTCTCTGAGAACTGTCTATTTAGCTCCTTTGCCCATTTTTTAATTGGGTTTTTGTTTATTGCTGTAAAGTGGTCTTTGCTCTTTTTATATTCTGGATATTAATCCCTTGTCAGACGCAGGTTTTGCAAATATTTCTCATTGATCAACAGACACAAAGAATGATCACATATTGTAACAATGAATAAGCTAACTATACTGATCTAACCACCACACATTCTACACAATTATTGAAAATCAACGTTGTATTTCACATGTATGTATAATAACAAATAGAAATAAATAAAAAAAGAAAATTAAAAAAGTGGTTATGATTAGCACTGAAGTTTGTACACAAGTATACACATGCGTTTAAACAAACCATATATTTACATTTTTGTACACAAGTTTGTAAGTAAATTACAACTTGATTTATTGTTATTAGCGACATGACTTGGAGATATATTCTGTAAACATTTAATACCGAAACGAGTGTAAAAGCTACACTGTATTAATAGAAAAGACATAAAATAAGTTATTTTTTAAATAGCAGTTTGGCTGTTTTGCTCTTTTTACTTTTCAAAATTGAGGTAAAATATACATAGTTAAATTAACCAATACAAAGTGATGAATACAATGATTTTTTTTTGCCTTTTTGTAGCATATACGAAAGTTGCCTTTTGTACCATATGTGCGTAATAGTTTTTGTGCACGTGTGTAACTTTCTCAGAGAGTCTTTAAAGGAAAATTAATATGTAAACCCATAGGTAACTTAAGAATTTAACTAAAAAAAAAAACACTTTTCAAAACCCAGTACCATTTTATACTCCATCAGTAATCTGTTATCAAGATAAAAAGGGTATCCTGTTACTTAAAATTGTTACACTAAGTATTCAACATATTTAATATACTAATGGCCCATTTATATTTGTTCTCCTTACATCCTTGGATGCAAATTACTAATTCTGTTTGATTTTTTTTTTGGCAGCTGTGCGATATGTACATTTGAACTTGTGACCTTGGTATTATAACACCATGCTTTAACCAACAGAGCTAACCAGGCAGCCAAACTGTCTCTATTTTTTAAAGTCTATTATTTCATAATTACTTGAATATCAAAACTATAAATTAAGCCTCCCTTTTTTCTATCTTGTTCTTTATATATAGAGAGCGAGAGACAGAAAGGGAGAGAGAAGAGAGGTGCTTAATTCATAAAAGTATTTATAACATATATTATATATACACACCCATATATACATAACTCTTGTTATGTATCACGTGTTCCTTAATTGATTGTGATATTTTAGTATATTTAAATAAATATTTTTTTTATAAAGAACATATTTTGCCAAAGCAAAATATATTGTATGTTATATAAATATATGAGATATAAAATATTTGCTGTAGTAAATATAAGTATCACTATCAGGATATTTTGGCTCTTATACAATATCACATCCAAGAAACCTAATGATCACATTATAAGTTGTAGCAACAAACTTTTTCGATATTTTGCTTGTGAATGTGCTTCAATTATTTTAATTGGTATACATCTATGCAGGCATTCTTACATATTTAAGTAAGAAATCATTTTTTCTATTTGGTGCTTTTC
>NW_007744932.1:7739-10114 GCF_000696425.1 Galeopterus variegatus
TATTAAATCCAGGAAACCTAATGATCACATTATAAGTTGTAGCAACAAATTTTTTCGATATTTTGCTTGTGAATGTGCTTCAATTATTTTAATTGGTATATATCTATGCAGGCATTCTTACATATTTAAGTAAGAAATCATTTTTTCTATTTGGTGCTTTTCATGCAGATTTATTGCTTATGATTTTTTCCTCTTTTTGATTATTTTCTCATATAAATAGAATAATTTTCAGTGGTAAAATAACTAGTTAGGTTTTTGAAATATTTAATAATAAATTATACATTGAACATCTATATAAAATATAAAGTACATTAGTGAACTGAACAAATGTATATAAACCAAAAAATTCAAATCCATCTGTGCTTGGCACTTTTTTGAGGGGAAGAGTAAAGTGCTTTTGAAGGGAGAATTCTCACAATTAGCTATTTACTCTAGTAGGCTGGTAAGCTACTTTCTCTTATAATTATACCCTCCTGCTTTTGTGATTTAAGGTGAATAGTGACCAGTCTTTGTTC
Source organism: Galeopterus variegatus (assembly GCF_000696425.1). Taxonomy (NCBI): domain Eukaryota; kingdom Metazoa; phylum Chordata; class Mammalia; order Dermoptera; family Cynocephalidae; genus Galeopterus; species Galeopterus variegatus. The sequence goes on from NW_007744932.1 coordinate 8,255, forward strand.
ATTCCCAAATCTACTTTGGACAAGTGTATCTGTTATAGATATTTCATTTAATGTTATATAAAATAATAAAATAAGTGCAAAAAAAAAAAATCAAAGAAATAAGCACACATTACTTTCCCGGGAAAAAAGACTTAAATGGTGACTGTCTTCTCAACAAAATTCATGGAAAACAAAAGTAAATTGGGAAGCACCCCTCCAATGACAAAAGAAAAGATAGAACTTTCAACCAATATTATATATTCAGCAAAATTATCCTTCCAAATTTTGAGGGAAATCAGGCACAAATACATAACAGAATCTGAAACAATATATCGCTGGCTGCCCAGTAATGAAAGTCATGCTTAGGAAAATTCTTTACGCTTAAGGGAGACAATACCTGAAGAAAAACATGTGGATAAATTTAAAACGGTAAAATTTCAAATATTTTTGAAAGACAACTGATTCTTTAAAGCAAAATGATAAATGTTATTGTAAATGAATATTGTATAAGAAGAACATAAAGGAAAGGGTGAAAATTTGAAATTGTAGTGTTATGAAGTTATATTTATAAAAAGTGATTCTATTTAACACTACATGGACTATGAAAAGTAAAGAATTCAAATGCTAATCACTGAATCACTGAATCTAATGCAAAAAGTTAGGTAATATCCTAATTAGTATTACTTGGAATAAATTAGTACAAAATTTATCCTCCATAGTAATACCCACATTTACATGTCTATATTCCTACTAGGTTCTTCCTCAATAACATAATTCCAGCACATTGTCTATACCTGGGATGTGTCTAAAAGTAAAGACACATTTATAAAATGAATGAAATAAATACATTAAGAGAATTAAACTAATGATGCCCCCCCCCCAAAAAAAAGTTCCAGTGCTTCTAAAGGTAATTTAGCTAAAAAATATTGCTGGATATCTATGGTAAAGAAGATATAGTCAACGTATTCTCCCTATATTTTACCCGAAGGTCAACTAAAAAATCTGGATATTATATATAAAACAAACATAAGACTGAAGGTGGAGAAAATTCAAGACTGCTAGGGACCTCAGGACCCAAGGAACAGTAGGATGCTAAGTTCCCTTTTGTTTGGTTTTGCTTTGCTTTGCGTCATATATGCCAGACCAAGACCTGAAGAATCAGGCAATCCCAAAATGCCAAAGGGTATGAACAAAAACAAGAACAAAAAATAGAAGCCAACAAAAGCCCACTCTCTAAACAAGGAACTAAGAGAAACACAGCCAAACAAAACAGATAACCTGTACACAATAACTACAATTCTGTAGCCAAAGATCATCTTCACCTACACCATGAAAGGTCCAGGTGAGAGTCTAGACCTCCACTCTCAGCCTAAATGTGCCCTTTCCTCACCCCAAATGGGTCCTCCGCATGGTGATCAATTTTCTCAATTTACTGAGAATGACCAAAAAAAAAGTAAGACTTGCGTACATTCATGCAATTTAGATAGACAATGAGATACCACTATTCACCTATTAGAAGGGCTCAATTAAAAACTTTGATTATAATAAGTGCTGACAGGAAAGTATAAGAACTGAAACTGTCAAAACAATGTTGGTAGTATGGAAAATGGTACAACCACGTTGCAAAGCATTTTAACATTTTCTGAAATACACAAAGGTAAATGTATCAGGTGATCTGGCCATCCCATTTCATCATGTTTATTCAAGGAAAATAAAAATATATACATCCATACAACGACTTTTACAATTATGTACACTCCATGGTAAAGGAGGTAGGGTTTGGTCAGAAACAGGACAAGGAAATACAAAGTTGCATGAGGAAACTTGAGTCCAGGAATGGATATGTGCATTGCCATGCAGTGATGGTTTTACCTTTCTGTG
>NW_007744932.1:10405-11349 GCF_000696425.1 Galeopterus variegatus
TTCGGATCCCACATACGGACCAGTTCCCGCTCACTGGCTGAGCGAGGCGCGGGAGCAACACCGAGGGTTGCAATCCCGTTGCCGGTCCCCGGTCCGGTACGGGGGCAACACTGAGGGTTGCGATCCGTTGCCAGACACGGAAAAAGACAAAAAAAAAAACAAAAAACAAAACTGTGATTATAATAAGAGCTGGCAAGAAGGTATAAGAACTGAAACTCTCATAACAATGTTGGTAGAATGGAAAATGGTACAACCACGTTGCAAACCATTTTAACATTTTCTAAAATACACAAAGGTAAATATATCAGGTGATCCGGCCATCCCATTTCATCATGTTTATTCAAGGAAAATAAAAATATAGACATCCACACAACGACTTTTACAATTATGTACACTCCATGGTAAAGGAGGTAGGGTTTGATCAGAAACAGGACAAGGAAATACAAAGTTGCATGAGGAAACTTTAGTTCAGGAATGGATATGTGCATTGCCATGCAGTGATGGTTTTACCTTTCTGTGTGTGTGTGTGAGTGTGTGTGCATGTGTGTGTGTGTACGTGTTACTGTGTGTGTGTGTACGTGTTACTTGTACTTCTATGATTCAATTTTATGTGTAAAATTTAGTCGAACTCAATTATTTAAACACAATTTTAATGAGGTGGTTACAAACTATGGGATACAACAACATTTGTGAATAAAAGACAATTTGCAGTAATAAATGCAAAATAGAGATATTGAAATTTTATCATCAGTAAATCCATTTCAAAATATTAAAATAATTACAGAGAGGACAGTCCAGTCTACAACATTTTTTTCTTGTTTTTGTAAAAGCATTATTTTAATCCCTTGCAAGACTATTCAAGAAAAAAAAATGGACGATGGCGACGACAACATACATTCGATATCAGCAACCTAAAGGAAATCCCCACACCATATCCTTGAGAT
>NW_007744932.1:12544-13302 GCF_000696425.1 Galeopterus variegatus
AGACTCTATCAGAAAACTCCTAGAGCTGGTGAATAACTTCAGTAATGTTGCAGGATACAAAGTAAATGTCCAGAAATCAGTAGCATTTATATACTCAAATCATGAATTAACAGAAAGAGAAATAAAGAACGTAAGCACATTTACAATTGTCACCAAAAAAAATATGATACCTATGGGTCAATTTAACCATGGAGGTTAAAGAACTCTACAATGACAATTACAAACAACTTCTGAAAGAAATTAAAGAAGACACAAAAAGATGGAAAGATATTCCATGCACTTGGATTGGAAGAATTAACATTGTGAAATGTCTATACTATCTCAAGTGATCTACAGATTCAATGCAGTCCCCATCAAAATACCAATGACATTCTTCACAGAAATGGAAAAAACAATCTTAATTTCCATATAGAAAAAAAAGACCCCGAATAGCCAAGGAAATCCTGAGGAAAAAAAAAAAAACGAAAAAAAAAAAACCCAAAGCTGGAGGCATAACTCTGCCTGACTTCAAATTATACTACGAAGCTGTTGTAACAAATACAGCATTATACTGGTATAAAAATAGACATTCAGACCAGTGAAGTAGATTAGAGAACCCAGAAATCACACCTCAGGCTTATAGCCATCTGATATTAGACACAGGCAATGAAAATCTACACTGGGGAAAAGATTGCCTCTTCAACAAGTGGTGCTGTTGGAAACTGGATATCTATATGAAGAAGAATGAAACTCGAGATGCATCTCTCATCATACACTAA
>NW_007744932.1:15414-15862 GCF_000696425.1 Galeopterus variegatus
GCGGGAGCGCCACCGCGCTTCCCAAGCGGCGCACTATCCATTGCGCCACCGGGCCGGCCCTCTTCTTCTTTTTTTTTAACCCTTTACTGTTTCTGGCTTTAAACATTAAATTCTTACCTTTTCTGTACTACCTTACCAGAACAACAACAACAACAAAAACATAGAGTAGATCCTCCAAAAATATCATTAGTGACGTGCCTTCATATCACTATTTCTTTGATTTTTCTTTNTATAATTATCTTACCTACCTCTAATTCAGGAGCTGTTATTTAACAACTCATCTTTATTGTGCCTTTTACATTCAGTTTAAGTTTCATAGGAAAAGCAACTCTTCTGTACTTTTATCACTTTGGGCCATATTTAATTTAATTGTGCAATTATAATAGTAGGTTGTGGCAGATATGGTAGATTGGCTTAACATCTGTTGCACTTTCCTTTTAGTATGCCT
>NW_007744933.1:0-251 GCF_000696425.1 Galeopterus variegatus
TTTTTTTTTTTTTTTTTTTTTTTGGTCTGTCTTATGCTTTGAAGTATTCATGAGACACCTGCTGCTCTAGTACTTTTGCAGACCTGTTTTCCATGGGTGTCTGTTCCAGTTATCCATTGCTGTGTTACAAATACCACAACATGAGATGGCATAAAATAACAACCGTTTTATTATATCTCCCAATATTGTGGGTCAGAATTCAGGCAGGGCTCAGCTGGGAGATTCATCTGCCCCACATGACATGAACAGTG
>NW_007744933.1:5134-6174 GCF_000696425.1 Galeopterus variegatus
GCACCTGGGTTGTGTAGAAACACTGGTCTGGGCCTGAGTCTTTTCATCAAACTGCACCCCAGGCAGTTCTGTATTCCTGACTAGTCTCCTTTGAGTGGGCCTATGCTGATTGGGGGGAAAAGATCAGCTGTCTATGCTGTGCCCCAGTGTTCCTCCAGGGGGCCCTGTCTCCCCCCCCCACCCGTGCTCCAAACACTTCTCATAGGACAGGCTGTGCATCAGTCCCTTGCGATGACTCATTGGCCTCTGAGTGGCTCCTTTTTTTCAGTTGTTGTGGCTCCTCCATCCAATGTGGGTTCATGGGAACCTGTAAGTGGTCTTGCTGGTCTGTGTGCCACCAAGGCCCTCTTCTCCCCTGCTGCCTCTAAGCATCTTCATCCAAAGAGCACAGCTGTGGCTTTTGCCAGCTCCTGCTCTGTGTGCTCAGCAGTTCGAGCCTGGAAGCAGCCAGGATTCAAAACAGTCAGAGGGGGTTTTTCTTTCTCTCATCGAGGTTTCTCCTGCCTTCATGCACTCCTCAGGTCTCTCCTACTCTTCCCCTGAGCTCTAGTGGCCCCAGCTTGGATGTCATTGCTTTTTTAGAGTTGTAAATTGGTTGGTTTGTAGGAGAGAGTGATGCTGGGGACCATCTATTCCACCATCTTGACTGGAAGTCTCTCTTGACATTCTTTTAAATGAATGTTCTTAACTTTTAGGGAGCTTCGATTAATAAGATTTGTAAGTAGGGCTCAGTTTGGGGGAAGGGTGAGAGAGAAGGAAAGCAACTGAAGGAGGGAAGAAAAGTGGAAAATACCAAACTGAGATCTGTATTATAGAAACAAACTTTTTCTAACAGCAGAACTCTGAGCATAAAGGGAATATTTTCAAACAACTCATAAAACACCATAAATTAATGATATTTATAAGGACACAGAAGAAAATAGTAGGGATTGTGTTCTTTTTTTTTTTTTTTTTTTGGTCTGTCTTATGCTTTGAAGTATTCATGAGACACCTGCTGCTCTAGTACTTTTGCAGACCTGTTTTCCATGGGTGTCTGTTCC